>NW_005201287.1:152955-201898 GCF_000372725.1 Emiliania huxleyi CCMP1516 | reverse complement strand
GGAATGGATGGGGAATGATGCAACCAGGCGTACGGCCCACATGGAGCACTTGGAGTGCAGTCATTAACCTCACATCCAGGGCCGGGGAGCTAAGAAGCGCACCCAGCGAGCCGGATGATCGGCATCGGGCTACGGGCTAGAGGTAGTCGTCACTTTCCTGCCTCACAAGGGCGGGGCTGTCCCGGAAAGTGAGAAACGCCGGGCAGCGTGACGCACAACTTTACCCTCCCATACGTGTTGGGCTCCTCCTTCGCTGTCCCATCTCCTCATTCATCTCTTTCCCACCTAGGCGGGGCGGTGGGGGGGCGGCGGGCGCGGGGTACTGGGTGCGGCGCGGTGCGTGCAATCGTGTGTTTGGCGTCATGTTGTGTGTGCCTTCGCTTGTTTCTATTCACTCGAAGTTTGCTCCAAGTTTAGCTAAAAAAGAAAACTGAAGTCGAGCTGTGTCGGCGGCCCCAGTTTGGCAGCCGCTCAGATCTCTGCATCACGATGCTGCCGCCTGCTCTGATCTTCTGCTTCGGCCTGCCCGGCAGTGGAGGCGCGGCGACGACGCCGGGAGCGGTTTTCTCTCAGGCGACGCACTCAACCTGGGAGAGCTTTCCTTCAGCGGGTCGGTGTACGAGCGATCTCGACGCCTTTGTGTGCCGTGGACCTGCCTCGGACTGCTCCATACAGCGCTGCGTTGACTCTTGCGAAGGAGCTCACCCCACCACGACGAACGTCGAGCACCATTGCGATTCCGAGGGATGCTGGTGCTTCTGCCAGTCTGGCTGCGATTGCCTGCAAAACATGGGCGAAAGCAGCACGTGGGCGCCGGTTGGCACGCTTGTTCTTCCGGAGGCATGCCTCCACCATCGGGGCGACGCGGCAGGACGTCGACGTCGGCTCGACAATACCGACATCGACCCGTCGACACCTCCTGAGCCGTCGCACGAGGAGTGCAAGTGCAGCTGTGCAAACGCGCCACCGCAGATGCCGCAGCCGCCTACCCAACCGCCGCCGCCACCCGCGCCGCCATCCCCGCCGTCACCGCCGTCATCCCCGCCGCTCCTGCCTGGCCTGAGCGTCCAGGTTGACGGCCCGTGCCCGCTCACCGACGGCGGCGCGTGCGCCACCTCGCCACGCTACCCAGACGAGTACGGCCCCGGCGAGCGGTGCGAGTTCACCAATGTGCCGCCCAACCCGTTGGTCTCCCTCGCCTTCGACGTGGAGCCTGGCGCCGATTGCTCCTACGACTACCTCATCGTCAACGGCGTGAAGTACTGCGGCACCTCGGGGCCGAATGGCGCGGTGGCGGAGGACGGCGTCATCGAGTGGTTCTCAGATGGTTCCTCACCAGCGCCGTGCACGACCACAGGCGGCTCAGCTCCGGAGGGCTCAACGTGTGTCTTCCCCTTCACCTACAACGGCGTAACGTACAGCGAGTGCACCACGGTCGCGAACGATGACACGCCATGGTGCTCCATCGAGGCCATCTACTCGTCGCTCTGGGGCAACTGTGTGTGCATCCCCGCTTCGCCCTCGTCGCCGCCTCCCTCGGATGGTGGAGTGTCCGCGGCCGGCTGGAAGATCTGCTGGTCCAACGCGCCTCCGCAGATGCCGCCGCCACCTAGCCAACCGCCGCCGCCACTCGCGCCGCCATCACCGCCATCACCGCCGTCATCCCCGCCGCTTCTGCCTGGCCTGAGCGTCCAGGTCGACGGCCCGTGCCCGCTCACCGACGGCGGCGCGTGCGCCACGTCGTCACGCTACCCGGAGTTGTACGGTCCTGACGAGCGGTGCGAGTTCACCAATGTGCCGCCCAACCCGTTGGTATCCCTCGCCTTCGACGTGCAGGGAGACTATCACCCTGACATCGATCACGACGGGAACGGCGACCCCACAGACGACTGCCGCTTCGACTACCTTTTCGTCAATGGCGTGAGGTACTGCGGCACCTCTGCCCCGACTGGGATCGTGCCCTCGGGTGGCAACATCACCTGGGTCTCGGACGGTTCGGGCTTCGGGGCTGGCTGGAAGATCTGCTGGGCCAACGCGCCTCCGCAGATGCCGCCGCCACCTAGCCAACCGCCGCCGGCGCCATCAACCCCGCCGCCATCGCCGCCACCTTCTCCCCCGCCGCTACCGCCGCCGCCATCGCCGCTTCTGCCTGGCTTGAGCGTCCAGGTTGACGGCCCGTGCCCGCTCACTGACGGCGGCGCGTGCGCCACCTCGCCAAACTACCTGGACGGTGAGTACGGTCCTGACGAGCGGTGCGAGTTCACCAATGTGCCGCCCAACCCGCTGGTCTCCCTCGCCTTCGACGTGGAGCCTCAGGTCGACTTGTATTTTCTTACCGCCTGCCGCTATGACTACCTCGTCGTCAACGGCGTGAGGTACTGCGGCACCTCTGGCCCGACTGGGGTCGTGCCATCGGATGGCAACATCACCTGGGTCTCGGACGTTGGAGTGTCCGCGGCCGGCTGGAAGATCTGCTGGGCCAACGCGCCTCCGCAGATGCCGCCGCCGCCGCCCACACCGCCAACGCCGCCGTCGTCGCCGCCCACACCGCCAACGCCGCCGCTCCCGCCCCCTCTCGTGGTCACCGGAGGTTGCGCTCCGCAAAGCTCTGCCCTCGACAACGTCGAATATGTCGCGGTCGGCTACACCTTATCGGGAGCGCCGTACTTCCGCGACGCCTCGTCGTCGTACTACATCTACTGGGACCCCACTTGCAGTGGTACAGGCTCTACTGCCCGCTGGATCGTGGACAAGCAAGCACCGAGCACTACCGCCTCCAGCGACCTCGATGGCGACGGGACATGTACCTACGAGGCCCGCATTGACGCGGACGACTCCTCCTCGCCGCCGCTAGGCAGGGCTACCTGGCGGGTTTACTGCGACGGAACCTTTACGGACAACGATCTGACACTGGCCTTCACCACGACCCCGCCGCTACCGCCGCCGCCATCGCCGCTTCTGCCTGGTCTGAGCGTCCAGGTCGACGGCCCGTGCCCGCTCACCGACGGCGGCGCGTGCGCCACCTCGCCACGCTACCCGGACGAGTACGGTCCTGGCGAGCGGTGCGAGTTCACCAATGTGCCGCCCAACCCGTTGGTCTCCCTCGCCTTCGACGTGGAGGGAGACTATTACCTTTACAACGACTACGACGGGAACGGCGACCCCACAGACGACTGCCGCTACGACTACCTCGTCGTCAACGGCGTGAGGTACTGCGGCTCCTCTGGCCCGACTGGGATCGTGCCCTTGGATGGCAACATCACCTGGGTCTCGGACTCTATAGTGTTCAGGACCGGCTGGAAGATCTGCTGGGCCAACGCGCCTCCGCAGATGCCGCCGCCTCTGCCACCCCGGTCGCCACCGCCGCCCTCGCCTGCGCCCCCTTCGCCGCCGCCGCCGAGCCCGCCGCCGCCCTCGCCGCCCTCGCCGCCCTCGCCGCCACCGTCCCCTCCATCACCGCCATCTTCGCCGCCGCTCCCGCCGCTCACCCCCGCGACCCATCTCGTCGAGACCGTCGACCAGCTGCGCGAGCGGCTCAAAGACGCCGAGGGCGGTCCCAGCGGCAATGCGTCGCTGCAGCTGCAGCGCGACGCACAATTCCTTCTCGGCGGCAGCGAGCTGTCGTGCCGCACCCCGATCGAGCTTGCCATCCGGAGCAGCCCAGGCTCGACCGCCATCATGAACGCCGAGGGCATGTCGCGCCACTTCCTCGTCTCGGGCGGCTGCCGCCTGACGCTGGAGGGCGACATCACCCTCGTCAACGGCCGCGCGGACGGCGACGGCGGCTCCCTTCTGATTGAGGGCGGCGAGGCGACCCTTCGCGGCGTCACCATCAGCAACTCCTCCGCCGGCGGGGACGGCGGCGGCATCGCCTCCAAGGGCAGCCGCCTCGGCCTCGACGCGGTGACGGTCTCGGGCTGCGAGGCGGGAAATAGCGGCGGCGGGCTATTTGCCGAGCTGTCGCAGAGCCTCGTCATCAGGGGCTCCGCCTTTGAGCGCAACGAGGCTGGCAAGGGCGCTGCGATCGAGTACGCCTCCCAGGACACGGACAGTGAGACCGCCCTCATCGTCGGCACCGCCTTCGAGGGCAACGTCGGCGAGACGACCGTGAGCTCCAACGCGCCCATCAGCTGGATCTGCGAGCTCGGGCAGTACATGCCGCCCACGAGTGGCGACGGGGAGGACGCCTTCTCCGGCGACTTCACCGGCTGCTTGAAGGAGTGCGCCGCCGGCTTCTTCGGGAACGAGACCGACCTGAGCAGCCCCACCTGCAGCGGGCAGTGCCCTCAAGGCCGCTACTGCGTCGAGGGGACCGCCGATCCGACGCCGTGCCCCCGCGGCACGATGATGCCGGCTCGCGGCGCGGCGAGCGAGGATGCCTGTCTGCCGTGCGCCCCCGGCCAATATCAGCCCGGCAGCGGCGCGACGGAGTGCCTCGCCTGTCCTCCGGGGAGCTACTCGGCGGCTGTCGGGCAGTCGTCTTGCGAGCCGTGTCCAAAGGGCGGCTACTGCAATGAAGTGGGCGCCGCCACGAGCATGGTCTGGGAGCCCTGTCCCGCAGGCAGCTTCAACCCGACCAACGGCTCCAATGCGAGCGCCGCGTGCGAGCTCTGCCCTGCCGGCACCGCGAGCGCGACGCCGGGAGCGAAGAGTGGCGACACGTGCGCGCCCTGTGAGCCCGGCCATTTCGCCGCCACGCCTGGCCTCTCCAAGTGCGAGCGATGCTCCGCCGGATTCTACCAGAAGGCGAGCGGCGCAGCCGAGTGCCTCCGCTGTAAGCCTGGCAGCCTCTGTCCTCTTGGCGCGTCGCTCGAGCTGCCCGCGGCGTGCGAGCTGGGCACATACGCCAACGCCACCGACGATGACGGCGATCCCGACTGCTTCGGCTGCCCGGCGGGATCGTCGTGCAGCGGTGGGGCTGCGCCGCCGGCGGAGTGCTCGCCGGGCGCTTTCGCCGCCACGCCTGACCTCTCCCAGTGCGAGCGCTGTAAGCCTGGCACCACCTCTGGCGCCGGCAGCGTATCGTGCGACGAGTGTAGTGCAGGCACGTACGCCGCCAACGCTGGCCAGGGGGAATGCACCCTCTGCCCCCATCCCTTGAGTAGTGGGCGCGGCGACGTCACCTGCTCGATTTGCAAGGAGGGCTTCTACTTGAAGGACTCGAGCGCCGATGCAGACGACATCTTCAAAATCCCGACCAAGTACTGCAAGTATTGCCCTTCAAACGCCAACTGCAGCGCCGGCACCGCCCTCGCGTCCCTCGGCGTGGACGTCGGCTACTGGCGCGCCTCCAACGCCACCTCGGAGCTCCACCGTTGTGACTCAGAGACGTGCTCTGGTAGCTCCGGCCAGCCCAGCCGCCGCCGCCTCACCGACGGAGATGACGACCCACACTGCACCGCCGGCCACACCGGGCCGCTCTGCGAGGTCTGCGTCGCGGACTCGGACTACTTTAGCTCTGCCGAGGGGCGCTGCGTCGCCTGCCCCTCGACGGCCCGCTCCGCCGGCGTCGTTGTCGGCTTTGTCATCGTCATCGCTGTGCTCGCCGCCGCCGCCGCTGGGCTTCGTCACCTCTCCTTCTCCCGCCGCCTCCGGAAGCGAGCCACCCGCATTGAGTCTGAGGTCGGCTTCCAGCCCAAGTTCAAGATCGTCGTCAGCTTCTACCAGGTGAGCAGCACCCTCGGCCTCGTCTACGGCGTCCGCCTCGACGAGCGCTTTACGCGCTGGCTCGACGTGCTCAAGCTGTTCAGCCTGGACCTGTTCGGCGTTGCCATCCCGGGCCGCTGCATCGGAGCCATGAGCACGCGCTTGCTCGTCGCGGGCCTCTGGCCGTACGCCGCCGTCGCTTTCGTGTCGCTCGCCATTGTGGCGGTGGCGGCGGTCCTCAACAACAAGCAGGCACTCGACCGCAACCTCTTTGGCCGCCTCCTTTACTGGGCGATCTTCATCTTCTACCTGGTGCTTCCCTCCGTCTCGCGCTCCATCTTCAGCGCGAGGCTGTGCGAGTCCTTTGGCTACGACGACGCCACAGGCCAGCGCATCAGCTACCTGCTCGCCGACCCGTCGCTCACGTGCGACGCCGGTCCGACGTGGGACGACGAGACGAGCGGACTCGAGCCGTACTTTTGGACCTTCTTTGCCCTCTGGCCCGTCCTCGTGCCGCTCGGCTTCCTGGCGCTGCTGCTCTGCGTCCGCAAGCCTGTGGCTGCGCAGCGCGCAACGTTGCTCTCCAGCGCGACGAGCTTCCTCTGGCGGGACTACTCTGCCGGCCTCCTCTTCTGGGAGGTGCTCGACCTGGTCCGCAAGATCTTCCTCACCTCGATGGTGCTCTTCATCGACCAGGAGTACGGCTCCAGGAAGCTGCTGCGCACCGTGGTCGCCGGCGTCGTCTCGGCCATGTTTGCGACCATCCTCGCCCTCGCCCGCCCCTACCGGCGCTCCGACGACCTCTGCCTCGCGTGCATCGCCAACCTGCTCCTCACATGCTGCTTCGCCTCGGGAGTGGTCATCCAGGTCCGCGCCCCCGCTGAAATTCCTCACCGTCCCTCTCTGTCTCCCGTAACCGCGCAACTCACCACACCCGACCTCGCCACCACAGCTGTGCGACAGCACCATGTACGAGGACATGTGCTACAACCTCGTCGGCTACCAGACCTTGCGCGGCGCCAGCACCTTTGCCGTCGTCCTCACCGCGGTCATGCTCGCCGTCTCGCTAATCGTCATCCTCGTATCGGCGGTCAGCGCCTCGAGAGCGAAGACCATGCGGCTCGTCTCGTCGATGCGCGAGCCGATGCGCGACGGCATCACCCTCGCCGACGGTCAGCAGTGGCACCTCTTCCTCAGCCACGTCTGGAGCACGGGGCAGGTTTGCCACCCCTTGTCCCACCGCTTAAGGTGCGGATAAACCTGACCTGCCTTCCTCCCGTGTAGGACGCCGTCGCCGTCATCAAGAATGAGCTCCAGCAGTTCCTGCCCGGCTGCGAGATCTTCCTCGACGTCGACGACCTCAAGAACATCGGAGAGCTGGAGGCGTACGTTGGTCGCTCGCAGGTGGTGCTCTGCTTCCTATCGCGGGGCTACCTGCGCTCGACGAACTGCTTGCGCGAGGTCCGCGCCGCGCTAGAGATGGGCAAGCCGCTCGTGCTCGTCCACGAGGCAGACCCGGACAAGGGCGGGGGCACGCTCGCCGAGCTGCGATCCGAGTGCCCCGAGGAGCTGCAGGCCGCCATCTTCGACGCCGGCTGGCCGATGGCGGTGTGGCATCGCATCGAGGCCTTCCAGCACGCCTCGCTCAAGGTCATCGCCGAGGCGCTGCTGCTGAAGACGCCAAAGTACGAGGGCGAGGACGAGCTGCCCCTGTGCATCCCGGGCGAGATCCGAGCCGACGACCTCGCCTTCCCCAAGCCGGTGGTTCTCTGGGCCTCGACTTTGAATGACGGGGCGCGAGGGCTTGCCGATGCGGTCGCGGCGGCTGTGCCTGATGGCATCTCGATCACCGACGCACCGCCCTCGTGCCTCTTCTCGCTGCCTCGCTCCTCGCGCTTCTCGCGCCTCTCCTTGCTCCTCTCTTCGCTACCTCGACGCGCGAGAAGAGATGGCGGCGGCGAGGCGACGCACATGCTGCTCTACCTGAAGGAGGCGACGTGGGCCGACGATGGCGCCGAGGCGCTCGCAGAGCAGGTGCGCGCCGCGCGCCGCGCCAAGCTGCCGCTCGTCATGGCGCACGAGAACGACGCCGTTCGCGGCGGCTGCATCTTTGCCCACTTTTTCGAGGTGACGCCGCGCGATCTGCTCTCCGATGGGCTGTACAACGACCTCGCCGTCGGCTGCCACTCGGACCCGCACCGGCAGGTGTCGCTCGCCCTCCTCGCAAAGGCGCTCGGAGCGACCAAGCAGACGGCTCAGTCGCGCGTGCGCCGCGCCACTCTCGCTCGATCGACGCAGGCCCGCGGCACCTCTTCGAACACGGAGCCGTCGAATGGCGACGACGTTGTGGAAGAGTCAGCGACGCTGGACCGCCAGATCGTCTGAGGAGAACGCCTTTTGCTGCACAGTAAACCGCACACGCACATACACACGCATGCACGCGCGCACACCACACCACCTCCGCAGAGCCCCTGCACAAACGAATTGAGCAACCTTCTCCTGTGGAGCTGCATGGACGCTTGGGCGTGGCTAGGGGTCCGATCTTGGGAAAGAATTTAAGGTTTAAGTTGTCACCTCGTCGGGGTTGTGATCTCGGCATTACGCCGCTGACTTACGAAGAGCATCCCTTCGCGCTCAAAAGAAACCAAAACAAGTCGCAAAAGGGCGGCGGTTGGCCTTCGGCCGTCCGTTCTGCCATCCAGTCCGCCATAACCTGCGCGCGTCTCCGGTGATATGATTCGCCGCTTTCAACTCGCGAGCTGGCTGGCTCTGGCGTCCGGACGTCGAGCTTGACCCATGCGCGGGACAGTATTTAGCCAAGGTGATCAAGAACCCACACTGGGACCTCGCCCACGGCGGTCGCGCCGACTTCAGGGGCAAGCACAACTCGCTGTACAACTACTTGTCCGCTCCTGGGCTGAGCATCAACGTACGCCTGGAGGAGGCGCTCTACACCCTCCGTGACGGGCAGCTGCTTGTCAACGGCACCTTTATGAGCGAGGCCCACGTTGGCACCCTCGTCGCCGGCGAGACGCAGGTGTGTAGCCCTAGCCCCTGCCCTTCGCCCGATATCCATCGCCCATGTTGTCGCCCCTGTAGCCCCTCTCTCCTAGATCCCCGACCCCTGATCTTCCCCTCAGTGCAAATGGGCATACGTCAGCTACGTCGCCTCCGAACTCAATCAGCAGAACTGGGGCTGGGGCATACATAAATAAAACGGACACCTCTACTAGGAGATGGGTAACAAGGAGCAAGTCCCCGCCCGTGCGATCTTTGTGCAGGGTGGGTGTCACTCCATAGTCGCCTAGGCGCGGCCACGGCCCAAGCTTCCGCCGCCACCCTGAACCTTTGTGGGGCCACCTGTCTCCCCCTCCTCACCACCACGACCTCTTGGGGCACCACCACTGCTAGCACCTGCCCCCTCCTCTTCCTCCTCCTCCTCAGGAGTGTTGCCAGGAGGTGCAGTGCCAAAGGGCATGCCTTCGCATGCCATTGTGCTCGAGTAGAAGCACGTCGCCCGCTGGTCGACAAGCGGTTCTTTGAAGACGGTGTCCGCAGTCTCAGCCTGCTCTGCGGTCATCTTGCCCACGCTACCCAGCGCCGTGGCAGCACTGGACTGCGCCTTGGAGATGGCATCCGCGTACATCTGCTCTTGGTAGTCCAAAATCCCAAGGAACGCGGCCAAGCGGGCCACCTCCGCCTCAACTGTGGATGGATTGGCCAGGTGAGTTTGGCTCAGCAGGAACACATTGGGGCCGCCGTTGCCTGAGCCATCAAGTGCAGCGGAGTAACCATTCGTGAAGGCCGCGAAGCCGCGGCTGCCAGCACCCATCTCGCCGTCACCAGAGCCAAGCGCTGCGCCGACATGCCTCTCCAAGAGCGGGTCGATGCCCGCAGCGCCCCCCCCAGCGAAATCGTTTGCAGCGACTATGTACTCCTTTGGCTCGCGCACCAACATAACGACCTTGCACGGAGACTGACCGGCTGGCGTGCTCAGGATTGAAGTCGGCAACCACTCGAACGGCACGTGGGTCCCGAACAGGCGCCGGCCTGGTGCCTCGAGGTTGAGACCCGATCCTGACGGGTCCATTTCAAAGTCGTAAAACTCGGTGTGGCCCGACACTTCGCGCGCGCCGGTGAAAGCTTTGATGAGACCCAAGCCAGCCTCTTTGGCTTTGCCGGCGGGTGGTTGCGTCGCGAAAATCACGTCATCGGGCCGTGCCGCGATGGCGCGGAAATTTGCGAGCCAGGTGGGGGTTTTAACTGCGACAAAGCGCGTGCCGCAGAAGAAGTACTCAGCCTTTTTTCCACCCGAGGCCAGCTGCACTGTTGAGTTCAGCGGGCAGTCATTTGGGACGTAACTGAACCCTTCCACGCCTGGACTCGCCCTCGGACTCGGTGGAGCTGCAACGCTCGGACTTGGACGTGCAATTGGCACCGAAGGCGTCGCACCAAAGGCGTGCACCTGCGCAAGATTATTTATGTGGTGGAGTGCCAGCAAATTGCAGCAGAGGCGTGACATCGCAGGTGCAAGCAATTAAAATCGTGCGTCGGCAGTGATCGTCGGCGATGATCGTCGGCCTTTCAGTCGGCCTTTCAGTCGCGCGTCCTATCGATAGGACTTTAGGACTTTCAGGCTGAAAGAATTTGACGAGTTCGCCCTCGCACGACACTAGGCTCAACGAGGAGATGCTGTGCAGTTAGAGAGCTCCTAGCGAGCTCGATTTTGATGAGAAAACGCCAAAGAAATCAGCGCCCGCGGCGGGCCAGCCTCCGGCGGCGCCTGCGGCGGGCCGCTGGGGCCTCCGCCCTAGACCCCGTTTACACCCGAGCTATCTTGCCCCACGACCTGAGCCGGAGCCGGTCATCAACCGGGAGCGTTGACCGTTGTGAAAGCAAGAAAAGGGCGGGCGTGGGACGGAGGACGGCAGGAAAGGAAAGGAAAGAAAGAACGCGCGCCATTTTACAAAAGAAAGAATTTACAACAAAACTCAGAAAAGAAATCGTCCGCCCGGGTAGTCTGTGTTCGGCCATGGCTCCGCTCGTGCGGACGCCACCGGCTTCGGAGCGCCTCGTGTTGATCCCAGCCATCGACAAACGGAACACGACTGGCTACAAGAACGTGACCTACGATCGCAGCAAAAAGAGATTCGTGGCGAAGGTGAGGGATGGCGGCAAGCGGGTCCACCTTGGCCGCTTCAACACCGCCGAAGAGGCGGCCACCGCCTACGCTCGCTCGGAGTACGGCCGCGCCGACGCCGCCAAGCTACTGCAGCCCCGCTCTGCTCTCACTGCCGCTGGCCTCGAGGCGATAAGGCAGGCGGAGAGGGAGGGCCTCACCCTCACCGCCAGCAGCAACAACAGCACCGGCTACAAAGGCGTAACCTTCTGCCCGAAGCAGAAAGGCACCAAGAAGTACATGCTGCAGGAGTGGGTTTGCGGCAAGCAAGTCAGCCTCGGCTACTTCGCCACCGCCGAGCAAGCTGCGCTCTTCTACGCCCGCAGGGAGGCGGACAGGGACACCACCGATCTCACCACGCCGCCACCACCGCCGCCGCCACCCGAGCCTTCCTCTGCCGCTGGCGCCGAGGCAGTCCGGTAGGCGGGGATGGAGGTCGGAGATGGAGGTGGAGGCAGCTGCCGCAGTTGCGGGCATGGTCGCGGAACAGCTGCTGAGGAGACCGAGTGCGGCATTTGCTTGGACGAGCTCAGCGCACACCGTGAGGCGCGACTGCAGCCTCGCGACCCGAACGGCTGGGGCGCCACGCGCTGCTGCAAGAACCTCTTCCACCACCGCTGCCTGCACACTTGGCTCAACGACGACAGCGAGGTCGAGACGAGCTGCGGGACGGAGCCGATCAACACGGCCTGCCCTTTTTCGAGGCTCTCTGTCGACGACGGTCGGCGTCGCGTATGCTTAGTTAGCGAGAGAAGCGAGTTCCGAGTGATACCTAACATGTAACGACGAAAGCCCTTGCCCTGCAGCGCTGCCACTGTCGCGTTTTCCGCCTTTGTTAAAGAATTGTACAACAAATCCCTCGCAGACCGCAGGGCGGGGACCTGTTCCTTTTTACCCATCTCCTACTAGAGCCGTAGAGGTGTCCGTTTTATTTATTTATCGCACGACACTAGCACGGGACTTGGCGCGCACCGCTCTGCGGTGGCAGAAGAAACAGAGAGCCGAAGGGAGGGAATGAGGACGGCACGCCGTCAGCACCCCATTCAGAGTTCTTCTTCGACTGCTGTGCCTTTTGTGGTGCCAGTCCGTGCCAGTCTGCTGTGAGAGGGGCTTGCTGGTCAAGAATTCTTCGCGCCAGTCCCGTTGCGTAACCAGTGTCGTGCGAGGGAGCTTCTTGAGGATCGCGCGGACCCCTTCTACAACACAAAATCAAAACTCCCTCGCAAGACACTGAGCTTTCAAAAGAAGTGGATGGGAGACGTATTCTTTGTCTTGCGAGGGAGAGAGCGGGTGCGCCCACAGGAGCCAAAACCTTTACTAATTTCAACCTTTTAGAAAGGAGCAACACAACGCAAAGGACGCGGAAATCTGAATGTTGGCATTTTCCCATAGGAGCCTAGGCTCTTTTACTTGGCGTAGGGTGCCCTCAGGACCCCCCAAAAAGATCGCGCTCGCAGCAATGTGTGAACAGGCTCCGGGGTTTCTGCGTGAACACGGGCCCGGGGTTGTGCTTTTTACGTGAACACAGGCTTGACTTCTGACTGTCGTTGCTGTCTCTCCCTTCTCGACTGTCTGTGCTTGTGCGTCTTCGGTCCTGGGGTTTTGTGTTTTGCGGGGAAACGAGGTTTTTGCTCGCCCTCCCTGGGACCTCGTTTTTTTTTTCGTGTTTCGTGACTGTCTCTGTGCGATTTCGGGCCCGGGGTTGTGCGTGAACACAGGATTTCGGGGCCCGGGGTTGTGCGTTTCTGTGAACAGGGCTCGACCTCAACCTCTCACAGACCAGCGCACAGCGCCGTAGGACGTATTTTCTTCTCAGTAACAAGGCTGTGAACTTGCCCCGCGCGCCTGACCCAGGCGCGAGAAACGAATCTGCGAGGCGTGGCCGCTTATGCGGCCCGATGGGGAGGAGCGGTGCGAACTACGGGGATCGGCTTCTTACACAGCCCTTCCTTGCAGCCTCCAACCTACCCGCGCTAGGTCTCGGGGGACGGGCAGGGGTCAGCCCCGCGCGACCTCAGGAACTAGCCGGGGCAGTCGGAGAAGGGGCAACTCCGTGCACTGACGGTCGGCCGTCAGAAAACATGCCTGCGTGGATCGCGTCACACCAATCCTCGCTACCCAACGCGGCCAAAGGATATCAACCTCGAGAACTCGAGAGACAGAGGCTGTGAACACTGGCTCAGAGCGCCTCGTTGTGCAATCCCAGCGGCCCGATGCGCGTCGCCTCCTTCCTCGTCCTCAGCGTGTGCGCAGCGTATTCGCCCGACGTTGTTTCTGACGAGGAGGAGGCCGCGGCTGTCGCCGAGCCCCGCCCCGCCTGGCTCGAGTACTGGGTTCCGACGGAAGTGCCGGCTGAGTACGGCGAGTTTGCCAAGCTCACGGAGGCCAATAGCACCTGCGTGCTGCTCCCGAACACGACGCAGGGCTCGCTGTGGGGCGAGGGCGTCTACGACGGCAACGGCTCGCTTGTCAACGGCACCCTCTGTGCGCGCCGCGCCGCATAGATAGCGCGTAGGGCGGGTGTCCGTTCGGCGCAAAAGATGATAGGGTCGGCGATCGTGGAGGCAGCGACGTACCCAGGAGGCGACACAGCTGTCCTGACAGCTCCGCCCGCGCACAGGCGAGCCGTGCTCCCTGCTGCCCGGCCTCGAGGCACCGCTGATGACCTCCGGTGCGTGGCCTGTGTTAGTCGGGACGCGTCCGTGACGCTGCGGAGAGCCTTAACGCCGGTCTCTTCCGGTCTCGCGACTAGGCCTGCCCTGCCGCACGATATACCTGTCCCTCGCCCTCCTCCTCCTCCTCCTCCTCCTCGTCATCGCCCAGAGCCAGAGCGGCGGCGGCGCGGGGGCGCCAACAAAGTCGCGCGCATACACACAGCTCGACGCGTCCAAAGCCCCTCCGTCGCCGCGCGACTACATCGCACAGGCGCGCGCGGCACGAGAGCGGGAGAGGCGCGGGGCGGGTGTCTGTCGTGCGCACCACGCTGAAGAGAGCGGTTGGACACTATCGCGCGCCCTCGCGCCTGCAAACCCCTTGCCGCACACACGCACACCGTGCCGGTTGCCACCGCCCCCGCTTCTTCTAGCCCTTCCTCTTCTCTTCTCCTCGCCACGCGCCGGGGCGGCTTCGGCTGCCACCGCCCCGCCCGCCGCCCTGCACGGTCCCCTGCAGCCCCCAACCTCTCCCACCCCAGGTCCGGAAGGACTCGAAGGAGGGCAAGGCGGTGCCGCCGGCAAAGAAGTGGGGGCAGGAGAGTCCCCCCCCCGCGTCAACAGTCCCCCCGCGCGTCTCCTCGCGTCTGCACACACATGCACATCCCCCCGCTGCGCTCCTCATCGCGCGCGGCCCTCGGGTAACCCCCTCCCCTCTTCTCTTCTTCTCTTCTCCCAGGTACAGCCTCCGACGCGGCTCGCCTCCGCCCCCGGCCTCGGGACGCAGTCGTCCGGGACAAAGCTCTACTGAGATCTGAGAGAGGCAGTGGTGAAAGGGAACCACGACCCGTCCCTCACGCCGTCTTCGCCTTGGCTTCCTTCGCCCCCCCCCCCCCCCCCCCTCTCGGCACCGGCACCGCCGCGCAGCGGGCCGCACACCCGCCGTGTCCCAGCCCCGCGTCTCTCTAAACACCAATCACAAATGGTGTCGACACTGTGACGTATTATCAATCACGGTCCCAGCTCCATTTTTTTCGCAAAATGTGCACAGGGTGATTACGCAGAAACGAAACTCGAAGGGCGTTCTCCCCACACCCCAGACGCCAGAGACGAGACTCGAGAGAGCAGCGAGAAGGACGGAAAAAGACAGAGACAGAGGGGAGACAATCGCACGAAGAGGAGTCAAGGGCATCCTACGGGAGGCACAGGGGCGCCTGCAAAGCGCAGCATCCGTACGGCGCCAAGCAGCGGAGGATTCTGCGGAAGAAGAGGGAGTGGCCCTCCCCCGGCCTCGCCGCCCCGACCCCTTCTCAGGCCGGGCGGCAGGCGCGGCTCTGCCTCGCACCCTCGAGTCTCTCGCGTGAAAACTAGGTGGAGATCGCGACGTAGATAAGGTAGGCGATCGCGGCGAAGCAGACGCCGATGAAGGCCGTCATCGGCCTGGCGAGGGCAGGAGGCTCGGGTGGAATGCGGCCAAGCGAGCGGTGCGGAGTGCCATGGCTGGTGGGGCCGGCGGGCGGTGGCAGTCGCGTCGCCGCTCCGGCGGCGTGCTGCTCCGGCGGGCGGGCGGCGGCGGCGACGCGGGCGGCGGCGGCGGCGCGGGCGCCGCTGTGGAGGGTGGGCGAGAGGCGGCGCACGTGTCGTCGAGCTTTCCGAGGACGTCTCCCGCCTTCTTGATGAAGCGACGGCGCGGCCCGGCGCACTGAGGGCATTTCCAGTAGGGCGGCAGCTCCTCGAACGGATCCTTCGGATCCGGCTCGTAGATGTACCCGCAGTCTGCACACACCCACTCGCCCGCCCAGTAGCCGCGCTCCTCCAGCGTGGGAATTTTCTCCTTCTTCTTGCCGAAGATCTGCATGGTGGCCGGAGCGGTGCGCAGCGGTGTGCGCAGCCGCAGCGCCGCGCCGGGCGACGCGAGCGCCTCGCCGGTCGGCGCGAGCAACACGAGGAGCCCGAAGATCTTCATGTGGTGGTTTCCGAGTAATAACGGATGTGCAAGAATTCTACGAGGCTGGCCCTCAGCTTTCCTGCTCGTGCAGGTGGGACCCTGTCCTTCTCCCACCCCTCGTTTGGCGTGCCCGTTTTCTTTATTTATACAAGACCGTCGAGGCCGCCACCCTCCCGCCGCGCCCCTTCCTCGAGACTGACTGCCTCGCCGCTGACGGCGCCGCCGGAGCACCCTTCCGGCACCAGCCTCCGCGCGCCGCCGCCCGTCAGCTGACCGCCGGGTGTGCGCCGGGGCCGCCTCGCTCCGGGTGGCGAGCCAGCGGCCGGGAGCACGGCCGCGTGCCGCAGAGCACAAACGGGGGCGACTCCGCCTGCCGGCGTCCGGAGTGCGAGGCGGGCGGATCTGCCCTCCTCATATTCTAATCGTGCCGTATCGTGGGTGCGGTACTTTTGGAGTTCGCGTATTGACAACAAAACGCTCGCACACCAATTATTAATATATTTAAAATCCGTCATTTGAGCTTTGAGCTTTGTCCGCCTAAACACGGCCGTGTAGCACTGTAGGCGAGAGAGCATATGTAGCAAGTCCCTCTCACCTCTCACGTCTCAGAGCGCGGCGTGTGCGCGCGGGCGCGCGCAAGCGCCAAGCGAAATGCCGAAAAAAACAACTGCAGCAAGAGCAAGAAATCAGACAAAAAACTCTCCCACACGGCAGCAGACAGGCACGACACGGGAGGGTGCAGGCTGGCGCGTGCTGGCACTAACACAGTCTCAAGAAAACATCACGCTTCCGCCTCTCTCCCACGCGCAGCAGCTATCTAGTCATGGAGAGCCAGCCATCCTCCTGCTCCTCCATTAATCAACAGACAACACACCGTTGGTATCACAACCCGTTAATCAACACCGTCCCACCGGAAAGGGTAGAGAGCCAGCCAGCCATCCTCCTCCGTTAATCAACACTGTTGGTCTCACACCCGTTAATCAACACCGTCTCACAGGAAGGGTCCGATGGTCCAGTTCTGCTTCATTGGGTTTGCCCTGAGGCGTGGGATGTTGTTCTGCGGGCGGCGAAAGCCGTTGTCTGGGTTGGCGTAGAACGCAACCCGCTGCATGAGCCGCTCGACCACCTCTGGAAGGGCTGCCGAGAGATCATTGTGCTCACCCTCGTCCGCTTCGAGGTTGTAAAGGCGCACGGGAGCGCGCGGATGCTCACGGGCCGGAGGGCCCTTCACCATGCTGTAATTTTCGATGGACCACCACCCCCACTTGTCCGCCGGAATTGCATTCGAGGGCAGCCCGACGATGATCTTGTATGGCCAAGATATGAGCGCGCTAAAGTTTGCCCCGCCACGGACGCCCAGGCGGGGGTTTGGAGCCCAGTTGGGGACAAGCATTGGGATGAGCATGTTGGCGGGAAAGTCTTCAATGGCATCGCCGAATTTGCTGCCGACATCGATGTTGATGGGGATCTCATCGCGGCCTGTGGTGCCGCCTGTGGTGACAGCGCCCCATGCATCGAGCCCATCCATGGGCGGGGAGTCAGCCTCGGACACGCCGGCGAGGGCGAGAAGCGTGGGTGTGATGTCGACCGCATGCAACAGTTCTGAACTCGTCTGCCCACGCGCCGACTGTGGAAGGTAACCCCCTGTCATGAAGCTGACTGCGCGAACACCGCCGTCGAACAGAGTCGTCTTCATCCCCCGCAGCGGCCAGTTGGAGGAGGAGGTGGTGGCGTACCAGCCCAGTAGCTCGCCACCCCAGTCAACCATGCCCCCGTTGTCGGTAAGCACCCAAACGAGCGTGTTGTCCCACATGCCATTCTTCTTGAGCGCTTCCACGAGGCGGCCGATGGAATGATCGACCTTGTTTGCCATCGAGCACAACACCGTGCGGTTGCTCATGTCGCGGTTCCCTGCCGAGCTGCTGCCTGTGACTCCGGCGTCAACGCAAGCCTGCAGGTGCTCTGGTTGCGGCGGAGCCTGTAGGGGAGCGTGCACGGCCTGCTCTGCGAAGTAGAGGAACAGGGGTTCCGCGGTAGGATTGGACTCTGTCGATCCAGCCTGGTCAATGATGCGCTCGACCCGCTCAATGTACGAGTCCTGCCAGGCGCGGCAAGCGAGTGGACGATAAATTCGGCGTCGGGGCGTTTGGTACCCGGTATTGCTGAAGCGGCGGGCGGGGGAGCTCGGGGAGTGGAGCCGCGTACCATGACGTAGGTTCCCTTATCCTCCCAGACCGGACGAGAATTCTCCCAAAAGTCGTAGAACACGTTGTCGTCCAACTCAGACTCGAGAGGAGACTTGCCGCTAGCGGTGGCCCACGGCAAGCACGTCCCGTTCGCGACGCCGAACGCCTCATTGATGCAAAAGCCCAGCGTACGCTCGTACAGATCGGTTGCGCCCTGCAGGATGCCGTAGAAGTTGTCGAAGCCGCGACGGTGCGGCAGGTTGCTCTCTTTTGCCGCGCCGAGGCTACACGTATGAGAGAACTAAGCTTAGTACGTTAGCTCGATGGACGTGTCAGTTGACAATGGCGCGACGCACTGCCACTTGCCAACCATCTGGAGAGGGCACAGTCGCACGGACGTGTCAGAAGATATCCGGCCGTGAGTGTGTATTGACGGCTACTCACCTCTGTTCGATATCCAGCCTTGGCCTTCAGCTCTTCGGCGAGGGTTGGGACGTCCAGCGGGAGAGCAGCAGTCGAGCCCGGAAAGGTGGTGGTCCAGTGCTGCATGCCCATGTTGAACGGATGCCGACCAGTGAGCGCAGCGCTTCGGGTTGGGCTGCATGTGGGGTTAACGTAAAGCCGTTTGAGCTCGAGCCCGCCGTTGACAAGCTCGTCCATGGCGGGCGTGGGAAAGTTGGAGCCGTGGAATCCGACGTCTGTGGGCAGGCAAGGCCAGCGCCGGTGAGAGCGTGGGAGAGAATGGGCAAGAGCGGCTATGCTGCGCGCCAGCCCAGCCGAGGTCGTCAAGCATGACCAGGACAAGGTTGGGCGGTGTGGTGCGTACGGTGGACGGCATCGACACGGACGAGAGAAAGGCCAGCATGGGATCGTTGTCTGCAGCTCCTAGTTAGTGCGACCACTTTGTCGGAGACCACTTTTCTCGGGCGTCCTTGTAAAAGAGAAAGCGGATTTCGTGTGAGCTCTGATGCGAGGGTGGACTGTTTGCGACGAGGCTGCGAACGGTGTTCGGTTCGTGACCACTAACCGCCGAAACAAGAGAACTGCGACGTATCGGTCTCAGATTCATAGTTTTCTGTGTCTTCTCACCCCGGCATCAGGCCCGCAGAGGGGATGTTTTAGATCTATTCAAGTCCCCTCCTGAACAAACTGAGATCCGAACGCTGCTCGTCGGCTCTCACTTTTGAGCTGGTCCTCTTCCGCAAGCCAGAATGCTGACGCTCATCGCTGGGGCTGTTGGCCTCCCGATGCCAGCCAACCGCACTACCCGTCTCGAATTCTGCCCGACGGTCGCCAACCTGACCGGGTCCGATGAGCTCAAGGTTGCTCGATCGTACGAGTTTGCGCTGCCCCTCGTGCTGATGGGCGCAACTCTCGACGTCTCCCTCCGCATGGTCCAAGACAACTACCTCAATGTTACGCGAGACACGTTCGTCAACACGTTCGCGCATGTCCTCAAGTTCCCCACGCCCGACTTCCGAGGCGTCGTCAACCCGAACGTCGACACTCTCTACTCCTCGGCCTTTCTGGACGTCGGCCAAGAGCCTGTCGTGCTAACCATCCCCAAGGCGGACCATCGCAGCCGGTACGGCCTCTTCCAGATCATGGACTTCTGGACGAACGTGATCGGCAACCCTGAATTGTTGTACAAAGAGCAAGTCGTCTGCATCAGCCTTGCCCCGCACCTCGTCAGTGACGACTACACACCGTGCCCCGATGACAACATGAACATCACCATCGTGTCAAACACGACGAACCTGTGGCTGCTGGGGAGGACTGCGCCGCTTGAGGGCGGCGACCTCGTGTCTACTAACGCGTTGCAGTTGCAGTACCAGCTGCGTGGCCTGTCAAGTGACGATCCCAACCCTGCGTGGGACTCAAGCGCAGACAGCTCGCTCTCTGCTCGGGACATTGTTAACTCCATGAGCGCGCTTGAGTTTTTCGGTAATGCTACTCAACTCATGGTGGACAACAAACCGACAGCAGACGACGCGCCATTCATGGCGGACGTTTGGCCAGTCGTGGAGGAGAGCTCTGAAGCTACTCTCATGGCAGGGGCGGAGAAGGCTGGAACACTGCTACAATGCCAAGCGCTCAATCTGACCGAATGGACTGAAGAGTATCGCCTTTTGCGGTGGCCTATCCCTAGGCCCAGGAGCTGGCTCGGCATCTCGGGCTCGGTCGGAACTTACGGCACGGATTACCCGGTCCGGGCTGTGATTGCCGATGTCGGCCTTGGAGCGAATCTTCCGGAGGATGCCGTGTACTTTGTCAAGCCGTTTCTGTTTGGGGGATGCAACTACACCCTGACCCTCTCGCCACCACCGCCCGTCGATTCGGCGCGCGGCTTCTGGTCCATCACCACGTACGTGGACCAGTACCTTGTTGCGGATCCCCGAAACGGGACTCAAGCGGCTGTCGTTAGCAGCCTCCAGAACGACATTGTCATCGAGAAAAATGGTAATGCTGTGATCTACATCCAAGCAAGCGACCCGGGAGAGGGCAAAAATTGGCTGTACGTGCCGGAGGACGTGCATGGTACAAATCTCACGCTGACGGCGCGATTCTACCTACCGACGGCGGAGATTTACCCAGATCGGACTTGGACACCGCCAATGATTGAGGTGAGCCGCAGTGGGCCGCTGCGGCGGCCGCAATGCCAGTGGCCGTGGGCGGACTAGCCAGCCAAACTGACGTGGTTGCGAGGGCGAACACGCCGACTGCACTGTTTTAGCTTGCCAGCTGCGCTGTGGTCGCCCCCCCCCCTCACGTGAAACTTTGAGTGATGTTCATTTTGCCTCCGACGTCGATGTGTGTTCATTACGCGAACCACGAAACCTGTTGTGTTAACGTACAGATCTCGCCTGCGCTCATGTTCATGAATAAATCGCGCTCCAGCCCGCTGCCTGCGGTCTAACAGTAGAGCCACCGGAGGTGGCACGAACCTTCACGACACTCGGAGCCCGAGCCCTCTGCGAGGCTTGTGCCACTGGTTTTGTTCGTATTGCTAAAACTCTCTCACGTTAGCTTCGGCTGAAGGCTGACAAGCTGCCGAGCCCATGAGGCCAGTTCTTTCTCCTCTCCACGGCATGTGCCATGTCACGCCGCAGAAGCTCCCCCCCCCACACACACACACACACCGCATCCCGGCTCGTTGTGTTGGATGTCTCGGCCCACGTACTGGATGTGAGCCCTGGTTAGGCCCATGCTCGAGTGAGGGGTGCGTATCACTGGCCCCTCCAATTCTTTGATCTCCCACGCCAACTGCCGAGAACCTGCAGCAGCCCGACACACACATGTATCAAAAGGCCCAGCGGGACGACGGCAGGCGCGCCCTCGAGCGGCAGGCCAGGAAGTGGGAGGCGGACAGCGAGGCTCTTTGGCAGGGGGGGCGGGAGGAAAGAATCGAAGAAAAAAATCGGGGCACCGGAACACGGACGGACGGTCGGTCGGGCGATCTGAGGTCCAACTAGGCGTATGCATTGCTCATCCAAGGCGATCACCTGGACCTATCAACAGGCGCCCCTTGGGCCCTACTTCACAGCCTTGTTATTGAGAAGAAAATACCTCCTCTGGCGCTATGCGCTGGCCTGTTCACACTGGTTTCGCGGTCGGCGAAGGTTTATGTGAAGGTCAGCAGCGAATATGACGGTTTCGCCAACGCTCTCACGTCACGCATTTGCACAGGCATTGCATGTGTGTGCGAACTTGCATATGCCGCGCAGCGTGCTGGAGGCCCACGCCTTCCTCACAAGGCTGACCGATCGCGAGCGGCGCGATCGCGCGGCGGCCGCTTCAATGCGGCAAGGGGCGGCGCCAATCCCAGCACCCTCACCATGGGTTGGCCCGGTTCGGTCGCTCCGCCTCGGGCTCCGCTGCCGGGAGGCTGGCAGCCCCCAGCCGGTGGAGAGGGTGCTGTGGGGCGGCGCTCTGATGGCGGTTATGCACGCGGACGGCGCAGTGGGGGTGGAGCCTCGCTGCGGTCCCGTGCTCGTCAAGCACATGCAACCAACAGATCACGGGTTCCAACGCCGTGAACTGGACAACAGCGGGGAGCGGCGGCTCGAGCAGTACCGGGAGAGCGAGGAGGCATGGCTGCGGCAGCGGCGGGCCGCGTCGAAGTCTCGCGCCGCCGCCGCACGCCAACAGGCGAGGGCAGCGCTCAGCAGCCTGAGGGACGAGAAGGCCTTTACCAAGCGCTGGAGGGAGTGGCGCGCGCTGGAGCGGCGCGAGTATGACGTGGAGGACGCGCTCAGCGAGGAGGTCTCCCGCATCCGAGGCCAGCGTCACGCCTATGAGAATGCGTCCTGGCATCGCATCCAGGCATTCCGGCGTCAGGTCATGGGGGAACCCACGGAGCGCCCGGCTGCCTCGGCGCATGCGTGCCGCGGCCTCCGCGGGACGGTGCACGTCTTTCCCGAGGAGCTTACGTGAGCAAAGTGAGAGAAGAGCAAAAAGCGTGTCGTCGGTATGTGCAAAGCAGTACACGGAGGTGTGTTGTGACTTGTGTATGTGTGTTTTGGCTTGAGTGCTCACCTCGTCAAAAACCCCAGAGAGTAGAGCGAGAGTTGTGGGACTTGACTCTCATCTCTCTTGACTCTTTTGAGCTGAGAGCGGTACTGTATATTGTGTGGGGGAGAAGAGTTTACCGTATACTTATATTTGCAGATATACAGTCACTCAGTCAGAGACTGAGAGCGAGTCAGTATTAGATCTAACACATATAGAGTGAGTATATGTGTGTGTGTGCGGGAGAGAGAGAGTTTACATTGTACTATTTGCAGAAAAAAACAGGCCAAATGCGGCAGAAAGACTTTCCGAGACTCGTGTACTCACGGCTTCCCGTTCCTCCCTGCCCCGACCCCCACCACGTCCCACCCTCGACCTTGCGCTTGGGCAGCAGCTGGTCCTGCTCATCGCCGTGGCCCAAATCCGACCAAATCCGACCAAAGGCTCCCGCCCCGGAGCTCCACACAGCGCTGACGAGATTGGCTGCGGAAGCCTCCAATCGAAACTGCGAAACGCGCCCCCATGTTCGAACCATGCGTGCAGTGCTCCCAAGCAGCTCTCTATGAGCGCTGGGCCGCCTCCGCCGCCATCTTGGCTGCCGCTGCCTTGGCCCTCGCCGTCGCCACCGACGCGCGCCTCGCCTTGGCGGCGGCGATTGCGGCCTCCATCGCCGCCTCCTCCGCCGCCAACGCAGCCTCTTCCTCCGCCGCGGCCTCCTCCGCCGCCTCCGCCGCCGCACTCCAACGCGCGGCCTCGGCCGCCTCGGCCTCCTCGCGCGCCGCCGCAGACTGCCCCTCCGCTGTCTCCTCCTCGCTCGCCTCGTCCGCCGCCTCTGCCGCCTCTCCCAGCGCCTCCGCCAAACCCTCGACCGACGTCTCCGGCGTGATGCCGAACCGGATCCTCTCCTCGGTGAGCGTCTCGAGAAGCAGGAGGAGCCTCGCCTCCTCGGCCTTCTTCGCCGCCTCGGCTGCGTCTGCCTCCGACGGCGCCTCGGGCTCTTGCGACGGCCCCGCCCCGCCGCCCTTCTTCTTCTTCTTCTTCTTGCCCTTCTTGCCCTTGGCGCGCGTCTCCGCCTCGACCTCCGCCAGCAGCTCCTCGGCGTGCCGCGCCGCCTCCTTCTCCTCCGCCGCCCTCTGCGCCGCCCTCTCCGCCGCTCCCGCGGCCCACGCCGCCTCCGCCGCCGCCTTCTCCGCCGCCTTCTCGGCCGCCGCATGCTCCTTGAGGGCGCGCACGCACTCGGCGTGGCCCTTCTCCTTGGCAAACTGCAGCGCGGTCTTGCCATCTGCACTGTACAGCGTCACGTCTGCGCCCGCCCGCAGCAAGCGGAGAAGGACGGCGGGGTGGCCATAGAAAGCGGCACCAATCAGTGCGGTGTCGCCGCCGATGTCTTGCAGGTCGATCGCCGCGCCGAGCCGGATCAGCGAGTCGACCACTTTCTCGTGGCCGTTTGCGGCGGCGGCCATTAGGGCGGTGCTTTCGAGAGTAGTTTGCTCGTTGATCTCCGCGCCGTGCCGCAACGCCAACTCGACCACCTTCTCGAAGCCATTCGCGGCGGCGAGACTCAGCGCGGTGTCGCCGTTGCTGATATGCAAAGAGACATCCGCGCCGCGCTGGAGCAGCGCCTCGGCCAGCCCCTCGTGGCCGTTCACCATTGCGACCACAAGCAGCGTCATGCCGCTCACAGTGCTGTTCGAAAAGACGTACTCAAACATCGCGTCGACCGGCCCGCCGCCGTCGAGCCACGCCAGCGCCGCCTCCTCGCCTCGCTCAGTCGCTAGCACGACCTCCTCTGGCACCACCCCGCTGCTGCTCAGCGCCGCCCCCGCGCCGCCCTCGCCGCTCAAAGCAGAGGCCGCGGCACTCGCACCCACCGCCGCGCCTGCGCCGCCTGCCTCGGCCGACGGCGCCTTTTTCCGGCTCGCCGCCACCTCCCCGAGATACGTCCTGAAGGCCTGGACGCACTCGGCGTGGCCCGTCTCCTTGGCCCACTGCAGCGCCGAAAAGCCGTTCACGTCGCGCAACGTCATGTCTGCGCCCGCCCGCAGAAGGCGGAGCACGACGGCGGGGCGGTTGTGCGCTGCGGCGAAGATCAGCGCGGTGTCACCGTTCTTGTCTTGCAGGTCGATCTCCGCGCCGCGCCGCAGCAGCAGGTCGACCACCCGCTCTTGGCCGCCCTGGGCGGATGATGCCAACGCCGTCCCGATGTCCGCACCGTGCTGCAGCAGCATCTCCACCATTCGCTCGCGGCCGTAGTAGGCGGCAGCGTTGAGCGCTGTGAGGCCGAGACTGTTCTGCAGGTTGATGTGTGCGCCACGCTTCAGGAGGAGCTCGACAATCTGCACGTGCCCGTTCTGTGCGGCGAGCATCAGCAGGGTGCTTGGAACCGGACGGCCGCCGACCTCAGAGGGTAACTCAGCGAGAGTGTCCGCCTTCCCGCCGTCATTCAGCCACTGTCGCACCGGTCCCTCGCGGCCGTCCGTAGCCGCCTTCAGGACGTTCTTCGGGACTTCGCCACCCGGCGCGCTGCCAGCAGGCGGCGGAGGCGTGCGGAGCGCAGCGGAGGCGCGGGAGCGCGGAGCGGGCATATACTATACACATATATATATGAAGACCGTTTGGCGTCCCGGCGATTTCTTTTCTGTGCGGGAAAGTGAGGTGGTTTTGAATTGTGTGAGCGTGAGCCGGACTTGGGGGCCGGACGGCTTTCATTTCTCTCTGCGTTCTCGCACATGGAGTGCGAGGTACTCGACTTTCCTTCCCAATCGGTCACTCCCCTTTCTCCCGGCCGGGGTGGGGCGCGCGCGGGGGCGGCGGGTGTGCGGGATGTCTGTGGGCCCGAGAGCAGTGATGTGCGTATGTCCGCCTTGCGTTTGTTTCATAATAACATCGAAGGCTAGCTCAAAAAATATCCTCGTCGAACACCGACAGAACAGGGTTCCGGCTCCTAGCCGGATAGGGGGTCTGTCCCCACTGACTCGCGCCAAAACGCCCTACCTACCTACCTATTGCGGGCGCCAACCGCCAGGCTCCGTGCCCCACTACCTACCTATTCCCAGGCCGCGCAGCGAACGAAGCGAAAAATACCCGTTGAGCCCTCTCTCTGTGAATAGGCTCCCAGCGCCCGCCGCACCCGTCTCGGCTGGCGTCCCAACCGCAGGCGACTCGTCTGGCATGGCCCCGCTCGCGGCTAAACGCGCCGTCTCCCGCCCGCGCGAGCGAAGCGGTTTTCGCTCTCCTCTCTTCGGGTTTTTACCCCCACACCCCCACACCCCCACCCCCACCCCCACCACCACCACCACCACCACCTACCTATTGCGGGGCCCTCTGGGGCGGTCCAAACCGGACCTACCTACCTATTGCATAGGTCCAACACGACAGACCCCCTATCCGGCTAGGAGCCTTAACCCAGCGCAGCATCGGTCACAGGGATGCCTCCATACTGCGCTAACGGCGTGATGGTGCACGACAGGGTCACGGTCTCAAAGTCGTCGTTGGCCGGATCTGCCGACCACGGCCCCGGGGTCGGAGTCGGCGAGGCCGAGGGCTTCGGCCGCTTCCGCTTCTTGTCGCCGTCGCCGGCACAGAGCGCGCGCGTCGAGTACGTGGCCAAGACGCGCGCCAAGGACTTCATGGTGTTCCTTCCGGACCTCGAGATGACCTCAAAGAAGGAGGTGCTGGGGCTCTTTGTCAAGCCGACAATGT
This sequence comes from Emiliania huxleyi CCMP1516, assembly GCF_000372725.1. Classification (NCBI taxonomy): domain Eukaryota; phylum Haptophyta; order Isochrysidales; family Noelaerhabdaceae; genus Emiliania; species Emiliania huxleyi. The sequence goes on along the minus strand of NW_005201287.1, from coordinate 176,077 downwards.
CATCTCTTGACGTTGCGCCCGTCGGTACCGACACCCCGTCCTCGAGCCAGAGCACTGAGGCGACCGAAGCGGAGGGCGAGAGCAACACCGCGAGGGACGAGGCGCTTGCCACGCTCGAGCTCACACTGATGCCGGCAACGGTTGAGGAGTTGGACGCGCACGTGGTGACCCTGCTCCGCCGGGCCATGAAGGTGCGCTCGGCAATGCGGCGTGAGACCGCGAGCCCGGCGGTTCGAGAGGAGGCGGAGCGCCGCAAGCAGGCCATCACCGGCGCCCGCAACGTTCTCCGCGAGCGGAGGGTGCTGCAACACCCTCCGCTCGCTCTGTCACACACACACTCACCCTTTGTGCCTTTTCTTTGTTCATTAGTGTCAGTGCGCCTTAGTCCCTCGCTCGCGCCGTGCGGCCCTGGTGTGTCTTTGTTCAATATGTTTTTGTCCCGAGCTTCAGTCAGTCAGTAGAGTGTTTTGTTCATCATGTGTGTGTGAGCCCAACAAAAAGCACGTTTGGGTGATGGTTGCGAGGGGGGGGCGGCTCGCTGTCGCTCGCTCTTTCCAAAAGCAACAGTACAGTTGTAGTGTGTGCGGAGTGTAGAGTGCGGAGGACCCCAACGTCATGTCAGGACGCCTCCGACTGCGACCGCTGAACGCCCCTCGTGAGCTCGCCCGCGCGCTCGGCATGGACCCAGCAGCCGCCGTGCGTGCCGCCGGCTGGACGCGACGGCGCAAGAGGTACGAGCTTCGCGTAGCGCCCGAGCACGCGCAGCAGCTGGGCCTTCCCGTCGGGCTCTACTGTGCTCGATCGCTCGGCGGCTGCCTCATTCCTGCAGCCGCAGCGTGCGCCCTCGCCGCCGAGAGGAACGCCACTTGGCAGTTGACTGATCCGGACGCGGACGCTGCGAGCGCGGCTACCGCGGCCGCTGCAGAAGGCGCTCAGTCGGGTGGCCGCAGCACTGCCGTCGTCGCGGTGCTGGCGCATGTCAACCACGGCAAGACGACGCTGCTAGACGCGCTGCTGGGCACACGCAGCGCAGACTTTGAGCCCGGCTCCATCACGCAGTCCGTCCGCCCCTCGATCCTCGACGTTCCACTCACGGTTTGCGGCGGCGCCTCTAGTGACGCGCCGGGCGGAGCCTCTGTGTATGGCGGAGCCTCCGTGTCGCTCGCGCTGCTCGACACTCCCGGCCACGAGGCGTTCGGCGGCATGCGCGCCGCAGCGTCCGGATGTGCAGACGTCGCGCTCGTCCTCGCTTCGCTCGACGAAGGCGTCGCTTCCTCCCGCTGCTCACCCGTGGGCCCGCCGGGTCCAAAGCGCGCACCGCCACCGCCGCCGTGTGCTCTTGCAGGCGTCCAGCCGCAGACACGCGAGGCGATGCGCCACTGCGCGCGGCTCGGCATCCCGACCGTGCTCGCCCTCACCAAGCTCGACCTCGCGCGGGACGGCACCGCGGCTGCACTCGACGAGGCGCGCGGCTGCGAGCGGGTGCAGGCGGCGGCGGCGCGGCTTGAGCAGGCGTGGGCCGTCGAGGCGGAGGCGGCGGGGGTGGAGGCGGCGGCGGCGGGCGGGCGCGTCGGCGAGGGCAGCAGCAGCAGCAGCAGCAGCAGCAGCAGCGGTGGTGGTGGTGGTGGTGGTGGTGGTGGTGGTGGTGGTGACAGCACAAGCGGCGGCGGCGGCGCGGTCTCTCTGGTCTGCGCCACCCGAGGCTGGGGCCTGGAGCCGCTCCTCGCCCGGCTGGTGCGGGAGGGGGGGAGAGGGGGGCGTTCTGCCTGCCCGCTTCCGCACGCGACCGCGCCCGAGGCGGCTGTCACTACCGCCTCCTCCGCCTCCGCCGCTCTGTCGCTCACCGCTCCTGCCGGCTCCTCCGCCGCCTCGTTCGGCCCTCCGCCTTCGTGCGTTGCCCTGGTCGTCGAGGTGATGCAGCGGAGAGACCACGGCACTTGCCTCCTACTCGTGGTGCGAGCAGGCACTCTCCGCCGATCCGATTGGTTCGTCGTCGGCGGCTCCACCGGCCGCGTGCGCAGCTTGGCCGCACCACCCGTCGCTGCTTTCGCCGCCGCCGCCGCCGCCCCGCCGGCCGCAGAGCAGGCGGCGGCGGGGCAGGCGGCGGCGGGGCGGGGGGAGGGTGCTGCTTGCGGCGAGGGCAAAAGCCGAGACGCCGGCCAGGCCGACGGGCGTGGCGAGGGGCGGCTCCGTTCCGTGGAGGAGGGGGCGTGCGGCGAGCCGGTGGTGGCGAGCGTGGCGTGGGACGACCGGCGGGGGGGCGGCTCGTTCGAGGTGGGAGAGCTGCTCAGCGTGGTTCGTGTGCGGGAGGCACGCCGAGTGCCTCGTCAAGCAGTTGACCACCGACGGGCGGGAGGAGTAGGTCCCTCGGCCGGAAGCTCGCTCGCTCGCCGAGTACCGCACGTCGGTGCTGCAGCTGCTGGACTCCGCCGAGCCGCTCGGCGGCGAGGAGCAGGGGGGGGGGAAGGGGAGGGCGGAGGGGAGCATGCCGGCCCGCCTCGTCGACGACACCGACGGCGGCGCCGCGTCGTCAGCCGCGGGGCAGGCTGCGGCGCAGCAGCCAGTGGCGGTGGCGCTGAGAGCACAGAGCGCCGGCGAGCTGCAGGCGCTGCTCGGCGAGCTCGAGCCGCACTTGCTGGACGTTGACGGCGCGAGCCCGCTCGGCTTGCCGCCCGCCGCCGGCCGCGTGCTCCTCGTCTCGTGCGGCGTCGGCGCGCCGCGCGAAGACGACCTCACCCTCCTGCAGCAGGCGCGGCGAGAGGGCTTCGCGCCGGCGCTGTACACGCTCAATGTGCGGCTCGACCCGCGGCTCGGCAGGCGCGTGCGGCAGGCCGGCGTCCCGCACCGTGGTTTCGACGTCTTCTACGAGCTTCTCGATGACGTCATCGGGCCGAGGGCGGCGGGAGGATGAGACGCGTGGTCGTGCATCGGGCTTTACTCTTTACACACGAACAGGTAGTTGTAAACTCACGTAGGTAATATCTTTTGGTCCCATGACGAACACATTTCTCTCCTATTTTTTTCAAGCCTCCATTCTTCTTTCGCAGGAGTTCACAGAAAGCGAGCACCCGACGCCTTTACTTTCCTGTCCCGCGTGACTCCTATGCCTCACATGAGTTTCTTCCCTCGATTGTGTCACGGCTCACGCGGGTTCGCTTTCTGCGCGCCAACACACCGTTTGCGCCAACACACCGCGCGCAACTGCCGAGAATAGCAAGATGCCTAGTTCCCGAGCTGCTCCTTTCTCCTTTCTCCTCTTTCTTGCCCTGCTTGCGTCCGCCACGGCGGCGCCTACGTGTACCACGTCCACGAAAGGCCGGCGCGCGAACGAACAACCCTTCGTTTGGTCGTCACCGGCGAGACCAGTGTGGCGACGACCACGAGTGGCGCGCGAGCTTCAAACCGGGTGGCGCAGATGGCGGCTGCTCGGGGCGGAAACGTCGCTATGACAATCCGAGCAGCCCACAACACCTTCACAGTGGTCGAAGTCGCGGACCCCAACGAGGCGCGATTGTTCAAGGAGCAGGCGGAGCGCTCGGGGCTAAGGGTCGAGGAGGATCAGCGGCGCTACCCAGGACCGAGCTCCGCCACGCAGACGCAGCCGCTAGCCGAGGAAACGCCATGGGGGATCGAGCGTGTGTACAACGGAGCGGTGCCGAACGCCTCCTTCTTCCCGTCGGCGGTGACGCATCCGCTCTGCATCATCGACTCTGGCTACCTGCTCACACACCCTGACCTTCCCTCTGACGGCACCGCGGCGGACCCGCTCCAAGCTGACCCAGCCGGCACGATGTACTTCGGCGGCGACCTCTGCGACCACGGCACGCATGTCCTCCACTGATAGCACCTACTCGGGCCTAGACCGGTCCCCTTCCGAGCGACGAGTCGCAGTATCGGCTCTGAGACGAGGGTTCGGGCTCCGCGATGGGCAGCGGCGACTAGAGCCTTGCCCAAGTTGGACCACTTTCTCTAGCTGCGCACCATTTCGCGCGTGGAGTTTTGCCGAACTATGGTGTCATAGGCTGCTGGTGTGGGGCGACCGGGTCTAAGCTGCCCTCGCCGCACGCCGTCTGCTCGGTGGAGCCTCGGGCGGCGATGTAGCCCGGATCGGCGGGCGTGCACTGCGAGGCGGCCGACAGGTCCGTGGCGTTCGAGTAGGAACCGCCCTCGCACGGCAGCGGCCTCGACGCGCCCTCGGCGCAGTAGCCGCCCTCCAAGCACGGCCGGCAGCTCGTCGCATTCGACTTGCTCTGGTACGACCCGCCCGCACAGCTGGCGCACTCGGAGAGGCCGGTGGTGGCGGCGAAAGAGCCCGGCGAGCACTCGGAGGGCGGCGCCGCCCCGCCGCCGCACGACGATCCGGCGGGGCAGTCGAGGCACTCGGGGTCGCCGTCCTGGTCGGTCAGCCTGACGTACGTGCCCGGTGAGCACTGCGCGTCCAGCTCTCGCGACGAGCCCTGAGGGCAGAACTTGCCAGCAGCGCAGCGGACGCAGACGGCGGTGGCGGGCTGGTCCTGGAAGTAGCCCTCGGCGCATAGCTCGCACGCGTCGTTGCGAGTGCCGCTGGCAAAGCTGCCCTCTCGACACGGCGTCTGCTCGGTGGAGCCGGTGGTGGCGAAGTAGCCCGGTGAGGCGTCGGTGCACTCGCTCGCGTCGGAGAGGTCCGTGGCGGTGGAGAACGTGCCCGCCTTGCACGGCAGCGGCGCCGCCGCGCCCTTGGCGCAGTAGTGGCCCTGCTCGCACTCGCGGCAGGAGGTCGCGCCCGTGTCGTTCTGGTAACTGCCCGCAGGGCAGTCCGTGCACTCACTCAGACCGGAGGTGTCGCCGTATGTTCCAGCCCGACAGCTCGCGCACGTCTCGCTGCTGTTTGCGCCGGTGGTCGGGCTAGAGGCTCCGGGGGGGCACTGCTGACAGTCGTCGGATGAGCTTCCGCCCTGGAGAACGTTGTACGTTCCCGCTCGGCATGGCGTGAAGCCACCGCCGCACGTTACCGCATCATCGCAGTATCCACCTGCGTCACACAAGTCGCATGACGTCTGTCCACGCTCTGGCTGGAACTGACCAGCGGGGCAAACAAAGCACGCCGCCTGGCCGGTGAGATTCTGGTACTCACCCGCAGGGCAAGCAAAGCACTCGTCAATGGCAACACCGTCAGCAGAGCTGCCCGGGGGGCACTCGACGCAGCTGGGCTGGGTCCAGGTGGTAGGGTCGCCATCAGTCCGTGTCTCTGCGACGCTGGTGTTGTAAAAGACGCCCGGCCTGTCTTTGCAAGGGGCGCATTCGTCGCTTCCGAGCGGGCGCTCGCCGAGGGGGCAAGGGTCTGTCGCGCAGAGCTCTCCGACACCGGGCTGCTGCAGAAAGTCGGGGAGGCACTCAACGCAGGAGGTGCCCGCGAGTCCCATGAAGGAAGGGCACTTGAAGCACCAACTCTTGCCGTGGAGCTGTGCACCTCCGTTTGAGCAGACGCGCCCAAAGAGGATTTGGTTCTCTGCACCGGAGTTGCCGACCACGATGTCCACGAACCCGTCACCGTCGACGTCCGCCACCGAGGTGGAGTACGTCCACCTGCTCCCTCCAGTGAGGGCGACCTCGGAGAAGTTCCTCCCGTCCGCGCTCCCAAAGAGGACATGGTTCTCTGCGCCAGAGTTTCCGACCACGATGTCCATGAACCCGTCACCGTCGACGTCCGCCACCGAAGTGTAGAGAGTGCCCCTGCTCCCTCCGGTGAGGGCGACCTCGGAGAAGGTCCTCCCGCCCGCGCTCCCAAAGAGGACCTGGTTCTCTGCACCGGAGTTGCCGACCACGATGTCCATAAACCCGTCCCCGTCGACGTCCGCCACCGAGGTGGAGTAGGTGTCCATGCTCCCTCCGGTGAGGGCGACCTCGGAGAAGGTCCTCCCGTCCGCGTTGCCAAAGAGGACCTGGTTCTCTTGGTCGCGGTTGCCGAGTACGATGTCCATAAACCCGTCCCCGTCGACGTCCGCCACAGAGGTGGAGTAGGTGTCCATGCGCCCTCCAGGCAGGGCGACCTCGGAGAAGTTCCTCCCGTCCGCGCTGCCAAAGAGGACCTGGTTCTCTGCACCGGAGTTGCCGACCACGATGTCCATGAACCCGTCCCCGTCGACGTCCGCCACCAAGGTGGAGAAAGTGTTCTGGCTCCCTCCGGTGAGGGCGACCTCGGAGAAGTTCCTCCCGTCCGCGCTTCCAAAGAGGACCTGATTCTCTGCGCCGTTGTTGCCGACCACGACGTCCACGAACCCGTCCCCGTCGACGTCCGCCACCGAGGTGGAGCGAGTCATAGCACTCCCTCCGGGGAGAGCGACCTCGGAGAAGGTCCTCCCGCCCGCGCTGCCAAAGAGGACCTGGTTCTCTTCGTAGTAGGAGTTGCCGAGCACGATGTCCATGAAGCCGTCCCCGTCAACGTCCGCCACCGAGGTGGAGCGAGTGTACCTGCTCCCTCCGGTGAGGGCGACCTCGGAGAAGGTCCTCCCGTCCGCGCTGCCAAACAACAGGATCTGGTTCTCTTGGTCGTGGTTGCCGAGCACGATGTCAATCAACCCGTCCCCGTCGACGTCCGCCACCGATCTTACACTGAATCCGGCACCACCTACACCAATTCACATTCGCCTACGGCACCTACGACTTGGTCGTCACGGACTCCTGGGGCGATGGCATCTGCTGCTCCTATGGCCAGGGCAGCTACAAGCTCGTGTCGAGGGGCTTCACGTACGCTGATGGCGGCGACTTCAGCAACACGGAGACCACGCGCTTCACCGTGTCCGTGGAGTTGCCCCGTCCGGCGCCGCCACCACCCTCGCCGCCGCCCTCCCCTTCAGCCATGAGCATCCCGGCGAGTGGCGTGAAGGTCATCAGGGGAAATGCAAACTCTGGCTTGGTCACATGCTTGAGGCCTGGAGACGAGGATGTCAAGACCGCCTCTTGGAATAGACAGACGATCGCTGTGCAGTGCTGCGTTCCTGGGGAGGAGGACAAGCGCTCTGGCTGCAGACGCTGGATTGGCGGAAACAACGACGAGGGCTGCTTCTCGGGCTTCAGCCAAGCATCAGATGGGCCGCCCTACATCACGGCACACACCTACGAGGAGGCTGTGGACATCTGCGCAGCCAACAACTTGGTCCTCTGCAAGCAATCGTGCTACAACAACCATCCGGTCTTCACAAACATCCCGTGTGACTCGTAGAGGGCGGGGGAGCCGGCGCGAGCAGCACTGCTCAACGTTTCGTCGGCTCGCGGCCCGCCTCTCGGTACACCATGTACGCGTCGGACACGACGCGCGCGCGCTGCTCCCTTGAGATCCGCCTCGAGCCAGTTACGTAGCCCGGGTGCGGCCACCAGTCAACCTGCCGTGCGCGCCGACGAGCCTCCTATCTAGTAGCATGAATGGCAATGCACCAGCCTCTTGTGAGAGGCCTCTAGTAGCATGAATGCTTCGTCGTACGACGCGTGTACGTGTGTGTGTGTGTGTGCCTGTGCCGCCCTCGTCCCGCGGCGCGGCACTTTCACCCACCTCAACACAGCGCGTCCCTCCCTTGACATGTACTGTGTACGACGGCCGCTTTGTGTGTTATTGTTTATTCTATTGACGATCCGGAACGTCCCCGGACAACGCTTCGTGCAGTCGCAAAATCACGCTCGCTTTCCACGAAGATCGAAGTGTCGAAGATACTGGGTACACAGAGCTCAAGAGATACAAGAACGCGACCGACGGGCGGTGCACCAGGAGCCCCTCGCTGGCACGGTAAGTCACGGAACGACGGAGGTCTCGAGCCCCTCCGCCAATCGTCAATCGAGGCCGCCGGCGCGCGGCGCGGTCGAGACGGTGAGCGGCTGACGTGTGTCCTGGCTCCTGCGTGTTGGTCCTGCTCGCGGGGGCGTCCGTGCGCGTGGGGGCACGCTGAGTACGGCCGACACTACGTGCTATCGTTTGGTGGATCTTAAAAAGCACACGTATCCGGTGAGGGGGGTAGGGACACGTCAATCTCATGACTTGCAATGCCGGCCCCCAATGCCGGGCGCGCTGCAGTCTTCCCGCTTCGGCCCCTCTGCCATCCATCACACACCTCTACCGTCACGCGCCTCTCTCCTCCCTCGTCACTCTCTCTCTATCATGCCACATGGCACAATGCGAGAGGTCGGCGCACCCGGGGCTCCCGCGCAGCCCACGGCGGTCGCCGCCCCACTCGCGGCGTCTGCAGACTCAACCCACACAGGTCCGGCGCCCAACGACGCCTCCCCCCCCCCCCCCCCCGCCGCCGCCGCCTCCTCGCGCCCTCTGGGCGCGCCCTCAAAACTCCGGGTCGGACCCCTCAGGGCTCCCCTCGGGGCTGCCTCGGGGCGGCTCGCCTCCGCTGCCATCTCCCCTGCCGGAAGGGGCGGGGGCGATGGCAGCGGGCGACACGGCTGAGGGCGACGCCTCGCCGGGCGCGGGGTAGATGCCTATCGCATAGTAATAATAAGGATAAGAATGATAGTCAGTAAACAAGGCGGGGTAGATGCCAGGATTGCATAAGATGTTGCGGGCGTGCCTCGCTCTCGCGACGGCTATACCGGCGACCAATCTCGGAGACTTGAGCTCTGATTCGGCCACCGTTCGGCCCCCTCTCGGCCCCCTCTCAGCCCCCTCTCGGTTGCGTCTCGCCGTTGGTCGATCCCGACCCGCCGTCGGAAGTGTGCTCTCGACTGGTTGTGAAGTCGGAGGTCGCCGGCCCGACGGACACGGCAGACGACATCTCCGAGAGGGATCGGATCGACTGCAGGTTGACGGCCTGCGGGAGGGATCCGGGAAGCTTCAGGGGAGGTGGCAGCCGGAGCGGGGGGGCGGGCCGCGGGGTTGGAGACACCGACGACGCGTCCGACAGGTCGCACTCCAGCGCGGCGAGCTCCTACAGGACGGTTCCGAGAAGCTTCACGGGAGGCGCTCTGGCCGAGACCCGCACACTCTGCCGCCGCGCGCCTCGCGAGACGTCTCCTCGCCGCCCCTCAAGGCATCCACACCGCGCACCGGGCTGCTGCGCGCAGCGCCGCCGCCGCCGCCGCCCTCGCTACCGCCACCGCCACCGCCACCCACCCCCCCGCCCTCGCCCTCGCCCTCGCCCCCGTCGCCCCCGCCTGGGCTGCCCGCGGGAGGCCCCACAGGCGCAGCCTCGGCCCAGGAAGGGCCGGCGGAGGAGGCGAGGCTCGCCGGCTCGCCGGGCGGCTCAGCGGGCGGCTCAGCGGGCGGCGCGGCGGGCGGCGCGGCGGGCGGGTCGAGGGTCGAGGAGCTCGGGGGGTCGCCTGCCGCAATTGTAACACGCGCTGGTGCCAGCTGGCGCAAGCTGGGTTGAGGGTGGGGGTGAGGGTGGGTGGGGTGGGGATGTGGGGATGGGGGTTGGGGTGGGGGTGGGGGGCGGGGTCGCTCGCGCACCAGAGAGTCCGCGTGCGAGTGTCTCGGGTGATCTCGGGTGATCACGGGTGATCTCGGGTGATCTCGGGCAATCTCGGGCAATCATCTCGCCAAAGACTCCGCGTGCGAGTGGCGGCGAATCGTCGTCGTCCTCGTCGTCGTCGTCGTCGAATGCGGCGAGGGCGGGGCCGGTGGCGGTGAGGGCCGAGGCCGACAGGTCGGACGCGGCGAGCGTGGAGGCGGCGGTCGAGGACGCGTCCAGCGAGGAGGAGAGGGGCGGCTCGCTGCCGGGAGCGTCGGCTGCAGAGGCCGGCGTGGGATCGGCGGGCAGCGACAGCGGCGCGTCGAACGCGGCAAAGTCGTCCTCACTACCCGCCTCACTCAGACTATCTTGGGCCGCCGCCTCCTCCGCTGCCGCCTTCTCGGCCGCCAGCCTCTCCGCCTCTGCCTTCTCCGCCGCCGCCTTCTCCGCTGCCGCCGCCTTCGCCGCCGCCGCCTCTGCCTGCGCCCTCGCAAACGCGGCGGCTCGTCTCGCCGCCGCTCCCTCTTGCAGGGCCTTCGCCTTCGCCTCCGCCTCCGCCTTGGCAGCCTCCTCGGCCGCCTCCGCCTCCCTCGCTGCTGCTGCTGCTGCCTCGGCCACTGCCGCCGCCTCGGCCGCCTCGGCCGCCTCGGCCGCCTTCTGCGCCGCCTCGGCCGCCTTCTGCGCCGCCTCGGCCTCCGCCTGCGCCTCCACCTCCCTCGCTGCCCCCGCCGCCGCTGCCTCCTCCCCTCCGGCCCCTGCGGTGTCGAGCCCGCTCTCGCCGTCGAAGCCCGCGTCGAAGGCGAACTCGTCCTCGAGCCTCGCCTCTGTGCGGACGGACGCTGCTCCGCCGCCAGCAACAGCCGCGGCCGCGGCAGTGGGCAGCTCTCCTACAGGGGGGAGGCGCAACCCCGTCTCACCGGCGGCCGCAGGCCCACCCGGGCGCCGCGGGTTGAGCGCCACCGCTGCCGCCGTCGAAGTCGTCGAAGTCGCCAAAATCGCCAAACTCGGCCGAAGCGCCACGCTCGGCGCTGTGGCCCGCACCCTCGGCGAGCGGCGGCGGCGGCGGCGGCGAGGCCGCGCGTTGAAACTGCGGCTGCGGCTCTGCCGCCGGCTCAGGCGCGGAGAAGTCACCAAACCCGGCGCCGGCCGCCGCCTCGCCGCCAAAGTCTCCAAAGTCGCTGAACTCCGACTCGCCGGCGGCCGCCCACTCGCCTCCGCCCCAGTCGTCGGCTGCGCTCGGCGCGCCGGCAGCAGCGTCGCTCGCCGCTTCGCCGGCCGGCTCCGCCGCACGCATCTCCAGGACAGCCACCGGCGTCCCTCTGTTGAACTGCGTCAGCGCGGCGGTGGAGAAGCGTCCGCCGCCGAGGGCCGCCGCGACGTCGGCCACGCCCGCCACGCGGAAGCGGACGACGGTCGATCCGGCCTCGACAGAGACAACCTGTTCACAGTCGCGCGGCTGTGAAGAGGTGAAGGCGGGCACCAGCGCGCCGCACAGGCGCCGTGCAGAGCCGCACCGACACTGCCGCCTCGGCCACCAGCAGCGAGGCGGCCGCGTCGCGCCGGAAGGCTGCGTCGAAGGCGGCCCGCGCGCGCGCCGCCGCCGCGAACTCGAGGCCGAGCCTGGCCACCGCCTCGCCGCCGTCCCCCTCGGACCGGCCCGATGGCTCCGAGCGGCCGGACAGCTGCGCGGGCAGCTGCTCCGGAGCGGGCGCGAGCGTGCCGACGTCGTCAAAGCCGCCCCACTCGCCGCCGAACTCGTCGAACTCCGCGTCGCCAAAGGCGCCGAAGCCGCCGTCGTCCGGCGGGCTCGCCTTGTCGGGCGAGGCGGGCATGACCGAGACGACGCCAGGCAGCTGCGCCGCCCCCGCCGCCGGCGCCGGGAGCCGCGGCGCCTCCCTCGCCGCCTTGGACTCGAGCTGCGGCAGCGGCGCGATGGGGGCGGCGTACTTTGCGGCGGCGGCGGCGGCGGCGCCCTCGACGTCGTAGAGCATGTCGTCGTCGGTGAGGGTGGAGCCCTTGGCGGAGTCGCCGTTCACTGAGGCTGACTCGCCGTTTGTGGAGCCGCCCTGCGAGGGGGCGAGCAGTGGTGTGCGGCGGTGTGCTTTAGCAGTTGCGAGTAGGTGTGCACACGAGTGGCAGCGGGCAGCGGGCAGTGGTGAGATTGCGCCTCCTCCTCGTCAAACCGGACCGAAAAGCCGAGCGACGCGCTCTGCATTGGCGCGAAGCCATCGCCTCCCCGCACCTGAAGGTGGGGAAGGCGGAGGGAGGGAAGGAGGCCCTCTGAGCACCCCCCGCGCTTGTCCAGCTGCGCCACTCCGCCCACGGCTCGGCGCAGTGCGCAGCAGGACTGACTGCAGGGACTGTGGTGGCGATGCAAGCGCTGGCGGCAGATTCTGCCGGAGAGTAGCGCCATTGCATCGTGGGAAAGTGGCGGGCGGAGGCGCACCGCCCAGAGCGAGTCTCGAGCGGAGAGAGGCGACTCGCCCTTCTCGCCGCCGAGGCACGGGCAGCAGCGCCGCTTCAGCGGCGAGTCGGACGGCGAGTCGTCGCTCTCCTTGACTGTCTTGTAGCTCACGGCGGGCAGATAGCAGCGGACGAGCCGCACCGCGTCGCTAAAAGAGCGAATGCGAGCCGACTCGCGCCCGCCCTCGCCCGCCGTTGCCGCGCCCTCCTCCGCCGCCGCCTTGCGTGCGCGGAGCCGCATCAGCAGGGCGGGCGCTAGGCCGAGGAGCAGGCCGCCAAACGCCACATACGGGAGGAGCGCAAAGGGCGAGGCGCTGCCCGCGCCGCCGCCGCCGCCCTCCCCGCCACGCTCCTTCCAGCGCCGCTTCTTCCTCGGTCTGTCATCCTCGTCCGCCGCCGCCGCCGCCGCCGCCGCCTTCTCCGCTGCCCCCGCTGCCCCCGCTGCCTCCGCCGCCGCCGCCTTCCCCGCTGCCGCTGCCGCCCTCTCTGCCGTTGCAGCCTTCTCCGCCTCTGCCGCCCTCTGCGCCGCGAGTTGTGCCTTCGCCCTCTCCGCAGCCGCCCTCTCCCCCGCTTGGTCCGCCGCCGCCTTGTCCCTCGCTGCTTTGGCCGCCTCCTTCTCCGCCGCCGCCCTCTCCGCCTCGGACTTCTCCGCCGCCGCCGCACGCTCGCGCTCGGCAGCCCTCGCCGCGGCCTTCTCCTTCCCCCGGTGCGCCCGGCCGCTGCCCTCGCTCCCTGCAGCCGACGCAGCGGCAGCCTCTGCTGGCAGCACCGCCGCAGGCACCGCCACGGGCACGGCGGCCGCCGGCGCCGCGACGGCTTCGGGCGGTGCGACGGCCTCGGGTGGTGCGACGGCCTCGGGTGGCGCGACCGCCACCGGCGCCTGCACCGCCACAGGCGCCGCCACCGCCACCGGCGCCTGCACCGCCTCGGGCGGCGCCACGGCGACGGGCGGCTCGACCGCCTCAGGGGGCTCGACGGCCACCGGGGCAGCGACCGCCTCGGGCGGCGCCACCGCCACCGGGGGCTCCACCGCGACCGGCGCGGCCACCGCCTCTGGCGGCGCGACTGCCTGTGGGGCCGCCACTGCGTACGGGGGCGCCACAGCCTCTGGCGTAGCGACAGCAACAGGCGCAGCGAGCGGCGCGGCCACAGCCGCGGCTGGCATTGCCGCGGCTGGCGTGACGGCCACCGGCTCGGCAGCCACGGCCACGGCCACCGCCTGCACCGCCGTCGCAGTCGCGGGAGCCGCCACTGCGACAGCCTGGACGGGTACGGCGAGAGCAGCAGGCGCCGACGAGCCAACAGGTGCCGCCACCGCCACCGCCTGCGCTGGCACCGCCACCGCGTCGCCGCTCTCGGACGCCTGTGCCTCACCACCCAAACCTTTGTTGCGGTTTCTCCGGCCGCCGCCGCCGCCGCCACGCAGCGCCCTGCGCTGCAGGGGCTCTGGGGGCACGGCCGCCGCGTCGATCGCCACGACGGTTAGACTCAGCAGAACGCAATGCGCACGCATGGGAGGCGCAAGAAGCAGCGCGACCGGCGCGGCGGCAGACTTCTCCAAGCCAGGCGGGCGGAGAGACACACGATTCACGAGGGCAAGCCGGGGCGAAGCGTCGCCACAGGAGCAGTCACACCACTCCCACTCCGGCGCCCACCCCACCCCACCCCGACATCCCCACCCCCCACAACCCCGCCCCACCCCGACCCGAGCAACCCCGCCCCAGCCCGACCCGACCCGACCGATCCACCCGGCTCCGCCCCGCCCCACCCCGCCCACCGGACCGGACAAACCCTTGAGCCGCTCTCGGGTCCGCCCCCCGCCCAACCCTCACCCGCATGCGCCTGCCGCCCGCGCCGCCTCCGGTCAAAAGAATTGAGGAATCCGACAGCACTGGACACTCCTCTCCTTAAAATCCCTGTGTGGTGTGTGTGTGAGTGTGTGGTGGCGGCGTGCCGTCCTCCCATCCCTCCCTGGGTTGTCTGTTCGGTTTGTTTCTTTCTTTCTTTTACTGGGCACGGGACTGTGGCGCGCACACAAAGAATTCAGGGTGTAAACCATAAATGAGAAACCTTTTTTCCGTGCTACGCGAAGAGGCTGTGGTGGCCCGTGAACAACAACAGCCTGCTGCTGCCGAGCAACAGGGGCAGGTTGCTGAGCCTCTGGCTCGTGGGCAAGTGCCCGTCGCGGCTGAGCCTCGAGGGCTGAGGCGCTGAGCAGCTGGTGGGTCGCGCGCGGTGGGGAGCACTCTGGGGGACTGGGCTATCACCTATCAGGTCTCACAGGTGAGACTGAGAGACGTGACTTTAAGTAATTCTTTAGGAAATACCACCAATGGAAACCCCGCAAATCAGAGTTCAGACCTCACGTGGAATCATCCACATCATCACCTCCTCGCGACAGTACGGGCACCGACCGTCACGCTCCATGATCTTGGCGGAGCAGTCGGCGCAAGCGCAGCGGTGCCCGCAAGGCACCGCGGCGTGCGACTTTGGCCGGGTGAAGCAAATTATGCATGTTGACTCGCCGCCGAGGGTCGACTCAGGCACGGCCGGGCGGCCAGTATCAAAGTTGGCCTCCGACAGAGGCACGGCCGCGAGGGGTGCGACGTCCTCCTCGCCCTCCCCCTCGCCCTCCTCCCTCGCGCGCTCCTCCGCTACCTCTGCCTCTTCCTCTGCTGCCGCCTCTTCCTCTGCTGCTGCCGCTGCCACTGCCTTTGCCTCTGCTGCTGCCGCTGCCGCTGCCGCTGCCCGCCGCTCCTGCTCGCGCGGCTCCCTCGCCTTCTCCGCCCTTGCCGTCTCCGCCCTCGCACGCTGCTCCTCTCGCTCTGCGCTCACCGCCTGCTGCGCAGCCGCCGCCTCCCAAGATGGCCGCGCCGCTCTAGCGACCCGCCGCCGACGAGGCTCCGCAATGTGCCACGCCACCGGCTTCTCTGGCCGTCCTTGTCGCCCTGGCCGCTGCCGTTGGCCTTGCTCCGGCTCCCGCGTCCCGCGTCGCCAAGAAGTCGCCCACGCCCACAAGGAGTGAAGCATCAACCGGTGCGGCCGAACGAACCGCTGCGTACCCTCCAGTGTTCGCCTTCGCCCCCGCCGTCGTGCCGGGGCGTGCTGGCGGCTCCGGTAGGGCGGGAGAAGCAGCAACGCGCTGCCGACTACGCCCCACGTCACGCAAAACCCGCCCGGAGAGCACAGGACGAGGAGAAAGCTCCACGTCACGGAGGAAGCGAGCGCGCCCGTCCCCTTCTTCCTCTCGCCCACGTGCTCCTCGATAGCGCGCGCGCACTCGATGTGGCCCTCATCCTTTGCGTGCATCAGCGCCGTCTTGCCGTCCTCGTCGCGCAACGTTGTGTCTGATCCCGCTCGCAGCAGGCGGTGAACGACAGCGGGTTTATTCGAGCCGGCACCGACTATCAGCGCGGTCCAGCCCTCACTGCTCTGCAGGTCGATCCCCGCGCCGCGCTGCAGCAGCAGGTCGACCACCCGCTCGTGGCCTCGGCTGGCGGCGTCCATCAGCGCGGTGTCGCCGTTGCTATTCTGAAAGTCGATCTCTGCGCCGCGCTTCAGCAGCAGCTCGACCACCCGCTCGTGGCCGTTAGTGGCGGCAACATTCAGCGCGGTGCCGGCTTTGCTGCTCTGCATGTCGATCCCCGCGCCGTGCAGAAGCAGCAACTCGACCACCCGCTCGTGGCCTTTGTCGGCGGCGGCCATCAGCGCGGTGCCGCCGTTGCTGTTCTGCAGGTTGAGCTCAGCGCCACGCCGCGACAGAAGGTCCACCA
This sequence comes from Emiliania huxleyi CCMP1516, assembly GCF_000372725.1. NCBI lineage: Eukaryota > Haptophyta > Isochrysidales > Noelaerhabdaceae > Emiliania > Emiliania huxleyi. The sequence continues at coordinate 160,416 of NW_005201287.1, read as the reverse complement.
CCGGCCTCACTGTCTTTCGGAATTGTTCGCACACCCACTCGTGCGCGCTCCGACACATGTGCCCGTACGTCCGACGGTCCACTATCTCCCTCTTCTCTGTGTCCTCTGCCGCCTCCCTTCGCACCGTGTACATGCATGGCCGGGTTCGCACCGCGTCCCGCACCACTTTTGAGGCGTCCGCGTCCTCCGTGTCGTTATTTCCGAGGTTGCTGTCGCCACCGCGTCGGCGTACGCGTTGCAGGCTATTCCCACGTGTGCTGGCACCCACATGAAGACCACCGCCTCTAGCTTCGATCTATAGTACGCAATCGCCTCTAGGAGACCGCCTCTCTCCCAGTCCCTCAGGCCCTCTGAACTGCCCCGTGCCCACAGGTGAGAAAATTCTTTCTGTGGTGTACCTGTGTTAGTGCCAGTGCGCGCCAGTCCCGTGCCTAGTGTCGTGCGAGGGAGTCCGCGCTTGCAAAATTCTTGTGCGCACGCTGCTGGCGGGCCGGCACGTGCGAGAACAAGCGGAAGTCGCCGGCTTCCACTCTCCGCCCGTCCCTTCGAGCCCGCACCAGCCCAGCGCGCGCCGCGACGACCGCACCATGTCGCTCCAGACCAAGGAGGCGTCGCGCGAGGCGGCGCGCCGCCTGCTGCTCAAGGTTGCCGCAAAGAAGCCGAAACCACCAGCGTCGCAAGGCCTGCCGGCGCCGCTGGTGGCGCTGGCCGGCGCCGCCGCCGCCGGCCTCGTCGCCGCAGCGTACGTGTACCTCATCCGCGGCGACGGGGCCGCGGACGCGAGCGCGCCCGCTCAGGCACTGGCGGAGCCGCCTGCAGCAGCAGAGCCCGGCGGCGGCGGCGGTGGCGGCGAGGAGGAGGAGGAGGAGGAGGAGGTGCCTCGGTGCGCGGTGTGCGGGAGCGACGGCCGTGTGGGGCTGATGCGGTGCAAGGGGTGCCGCGAGGTGCACTACTGCAGCGAGGCGTGCCAAAAGGAGCACTGGAAGGTGCACAAGCCCGCCTGCCGCGCTGCGCAAAGGGCCGCCGCCGCCGCCGCCGCCGAGGCCACGGCGGAGGGGCAGGGCGAGGCGGCGGAGGCGGCGGCCGCAGGCGAGGCCGAGGAGGCCGCCGATGCGTCGGCGAGGAGCGACGCGCCGCCGCTCGAACGCGACGACTCGGGGAGCGGAAGCAAGTCGGACGACGGCGTCTTGGTCTGAGGCGGCCGGTGGGAAGAGGCGCCGCCGGACCGGGTCGGGTCGCTCTGGCGGTTGGCGCTGGCTCACTCTCCCGGCGCGTTCAGCAGGGCACGGTGTGGTGGTTGTGTGTGTGTGTTCTCGTGGTCTCGCACCCGGTGTTGTGTTCGTCAATCGAGTGGGTGTGCGCGTCGCGGTGGCGAGTCTTGAGGCGCTAGAGCCGTGCAAGACGTCAGTCCCCGTTTGCAGTGTGAAGGCCTCGTAGCCCTCCGGTCCGCTATGTAAGGCCGGAGGGCTGGAGCGAGAAAAAAGCGGCAAGCGAGAGTGCGTGCGGGGCTCTCGGCGCGCGCAAGAAGTTGCGAGAGAACTCTACGAGATACTGATAGGAACACACCCCTTTGCCCTTAGCGGGGGACCCCTGGTTTCTGAGGGCCGGATTTTTTAAGACCTTTTAAGAAACGAGATGTAGCATGTCGTCTCGGGAAGTCCCGCAGCCAGTCCAGCAAAGAACGAGGGGGAGAAGAAGAGCGCCACTCGGTTACTTCCCCCAGGATTGGTCTTCTCTGCCTGCGGGAACACCCTCGGGCGGCCGGGTGGGGCTGCGGCTGGAGCTAGCATGGCTCGATAGAGCCGAGACCCCGTGTTGAGGCGGCGCTCCTGTGGGCGGCTGTGGAATCGGCAGATTCGACCTCAGATCTCCAGTATTCTCATCCCAGTGGATGGACGTCCGGACGTCCCTTTGTGTTCCTCTCCCCGTCCGCCAGCGAGACGCTCAGTCGCTGGCGGCCGCAGTTTTCTGTGAGGTGGGAGGAGAGGAGAGGACAAGTGGAGATGGCGCAGCAGCAGGCTCCGCCAGCTGCGCTGGCTCCCATCGCCGTCGTCGTTGACGAGGTCCAGATCAACAGCGACGCAATGCTCGTTCTCGCTCCAGGTGCTCAGCACGTAAGGGACCACACGTCTTTCTTGAATTGGGCTACCGTGTACAACGGTGCAGCAGCAGTGGCCAGCTACACCCTGGGGCAGAGCGACGCCAAGGGCGCCTTCCTGCCGAGGTGCCAGTTCAGCGGGGACCAGCAGACATGGGCGAGTAGGGTTACACAGCCGAGCGGGGTCGTTGGATTCGGGTGTTTCGCCTAGTTAGTACAATCGAGGAAGGGTATCAGGGTATCGCCTTTTCTTTGAGCTAGCCTTCGATGTTATGAAACAAACGCAAGGCGGACACACGCACATCGCTCGCGGGCCCACAGACATCCCGCACACCCGCCGCCCCCGCGCGCGCCCGCCCCGCCCGGCCGGGAGAAAGGGGAGTGACAGTTTGGGAAGGATAAAGGACTGTGGGGAGACTGTGGGCAGTCGGTATACAAAATGCGCCTGCGCCCTCACAGATCACAGATCACTGTGTCCGTTTTTTCTTTTGCCAGTCTGGTGTGAGAGGCGCATGTATTAGAATTCTGGTGTACCTGTGTTAGTGCCTGCCAGTGCGCGCCAGTCCCGTGCCTAGTGCAATCCTGTTTGTCGATTGGGTGCCCGGTCCCGATGTGGTCAAGTTCTTGCTGGCCGTGTCTGCCGCGCTCTCCCTCTTCTCGACCACTTTTGCGCTTCTCGAAGTGTACTACATCCACATGGTTGTTGGGAGAAGCACGCGCCAGAACAATTCGGCGGCACAAAACGCGCGATTCAGTGCGCTATCGATGACGGTGCGGAAGTTCACTCCGCTGCGCACAGCTGCGCGCCACGCGCTCTGGTTCGGCGTAGTATCGCTCATCATTGCTTGTGCCATACTCTCGTATGGTCTATTGGCGGCATTTGGAACAAGCTGTCCGGAGTCGCATTGGTTGTGGGCTCGGCGGCGGTACCTATCACCGTATGGCTCTTTCGCTCTGAGTACCGATTGCTGCTCGCCGACTCTGAAGTTGTCGTTGAAGTCGTCGAACCACGTGGGCGGTCCATCCTCAACTGGCGAGGGAGCCTCGCCTTCGGCCTAGACGAGAGCTCCTTAGGCCTTTGACATGTTCGCGAAGACTTCACGGATCTGTCCCTGAGGTATGGGGGCTTAACTTGCCATTGAAGAGATTGCAGGGACGGGGGGGGTCCCTCTTTTAAAGACCGTTCTTAAGGTCCTCCGGGCCCCTTTAGGGTGGCAAACCCCGCCCGGCCCCTAGAACCCCAGGTAAGGCCCAGGTGTGGCCTAGGGCATCAGAAGGGACCAAGAGGAGTCCAGTCTGAGCCATAGAGCCCATGTCTTTGCCCCCGAAGGTCGCGTTCAAATGCCCGGAACGGACGTCACAGTGGTGTCCGGCCGGCGCGATCACCGAGCTGTGACGCTCAGGGAAGCCTGATGAGGTGCTGGTTTCTTTGCCCAGGCCTGGCCTACGACCCATGCTGGATCAGCTGAGCAAGGTTTGGGGAGAATCCCCCATTGAGATCTTCAGATATTTTGACGGATGACCGAAAATGGGCGAAAACGGGGTGATTTCGAATTCGACCCAGCCTTCTCGCCGCCCGACACTCGACCCCGACACGAGCCCAGGTGGCTCCACTCTCGCTCCGCGAGCCACCACACCCTTGTTCTGGATGGCTGGCGTCGTTATCTCTCAGCCATCGCGTTGGAACGCTTGGTCAGGATTTAGTAAGCTCAGCCATCCTCCGGCCGATGGCTGCGACGGCTGTATGAAGCCATCATGCGGCCGGGCGGATGGCCGGGGCACAGCCATCGCAGCCATCGGCCGGAGGATGGCTGCACTGGCTGGAAGGCAGCCAAAATGGCGCGTGCTTGCAGGGCGGAGTGGCTATGATCCTGCAATTAATTGCAGCCACATCAAAGAGATATATTTGCCACTTTCCGCACAAACATGGCACCCGACCAGCTGAAGCTCTCGACTCGTCGACCGAGCTCTGGACGATGCCGACCTCAAACCACCAGCGCCAGCAACGACGTGCCGCGGCTCGCCGCGCCGCTGTTGCGACCGACGACGTGCCCGACGCCGTCCCGCGGCCGAAAGGAAGAGGCCCGCGCAACCACTTCTGGGACCCGCGGCCGCCGGGCGTACGGCGGCACAACGAGTCGAACGAACCGAACCAGCGCAGAGCGGCGCGTCTCGCGAGCGCCCGCGGCCGCCACGCCGACGCCGTCCGCGGCCGACGGTGATCGCGAATCAACGCGGCGCGGTGCAACGAGGCCAAGTCCTTCCAGGCTCCCGCCAGCAGCGCCTCGTGGCGTGGGCTGCACGGCCCTTCGAGACGGCCCGGGGGGCGGTGAGAGACCTCTCCCGCCGGCATGGCGCACTATATCACCCGTAGAGGCCTCTCTATAGTCGCCTTTTGGCACCTCCTCTCTCCACGCCGCCGATTAGACCTCGCCGCATCGCATCGCCCCCTTCCCTGCCCCGTCGCCCTCCTGAGCTCTCCCTCCTTCGCTCCAGCCATGCACAGGACGCTGGACCATTGGCCCGCGTGCCAGGCGTCCGGGACGGCCGGGTATCGGCTCCGTACTTTGAGCCCTCTTGGGCCACCCTCGCGTCCACCGGCCGGCAGAGCACCGCTTGGGCGACTCAGACGGCCCGCCCGACCAGCGCGTTCGATCGTGCCGCCCCCACAGCGTCAGTGGCGTGCGTGGGGTGGCAGGCGGCGTCCGCGCAGCCCCTCGTGGGGGTGCCCACCGCTCTCCTCTCACCGCTCCCCCCCGCCCGTGGCACCCCACACACTCGTCCCTCCTCAGGGGCGCAAGGCGGCACGGCACGTTCAGCGCTTGCCTCGGCCCACCTCGCCTTCACGCCCGCCACCGCGACCAAGGAGGTGGCCTCGGCGGCCCAGATGAAGCCCGTGCGGCTCGTTTGGGAGCCGCATGCCGTCCCTCTCTCGCCGGCGCTGCTCACCACGCCCAAGCCTACGCCGAGGAACCCGTCGCGCCCGTCGCTCACGAGCTGGTGGCTCGCATCGACCGAGCCGTCCAGCTTTCTCACGCCCTGCCCACGATCAAATTCGAGACGACCAACATCCGACCACAAAAAAGGCCCGCGCGTGCTGCGCGGGCCGGCGAGCGACTAGCGAGCCAACCTGCTAGTCCGTGATAAGTAAGTAAGGATGGATGGCACGCCTAGATCTCAGCCATCGGGTAGGAGTGTATGGCTGAGATCTAGGCGTGCCAGCCATCCTTATCACTGATGGCTGTGAAACAGGGAGCGCAGCCATCCAAGGTGCACATTTCGAGGTTTGCCGACCCCGACCCCGACGGGATCGGGTAGTGTAAACATGCTTTTGGAACATATCGCTTATCGGGCCAGGCCTCGACAGGCTTTACGACATCGCATGGCTCAGTCCTGGGCGGTGCGGCAGGCAACACATAGGTCATAGCGACGGGTGCCCCGCATTCTTATGAAACGAACTACGAAGCAATGCGCAGGATCCAGGAAGAGTCGCAGGGGCAAACCCCGGCTACTAGGACCGTGGACAACACTCGACGCGCCGCTAAGCGCTACGAGGCACGAGCCATGGTGACTCTCTCTCTCTCCGCCAGAGCTAGAAGCTGGCGCTCCCAGCGCCTCCTCTGCGAGAAAAGCGACCGCCCGCGTCGCGACCAGGCGCTCCGACGTGCAGAGGCGCAGGCGAGAGGGGCAGCGCGCCATCTTCTCGCCCTTAGGCAGCGTCGCCCCGCGCGCGCAGCACCTGCCGCAGGCTCTCGAGCAGCCGCCGCTCCTCGACCTCGTCCTCGAGCGCCTGCGAGGCGGCGGCCGCCTCCTCGAGGACGGGCGGCGCGAGGCCGGCGAGCTTGGCGACGTGGATGCCTGCTCACGTCACGGCCGCTGTGAAGAGGCGCCCCCGTCATCGCGAGGCGGCGCGGGCAGCCGGCGGCGGCGAGGGGAAAGGGCGCCGTGCGATCGGTTGCAGGCGCCGGGCTGGAAGCGGTAGAGGAAGGTGACCGCGCGGCTCCCCTCGTCGACGGCGCACGCCATGTGGAAGAGCGCGACGTGCGGGTTGGCGCGCTCAAACTCGCGCGAGAGGGCGTGGTAGTGCGTCGCGAAGAGGCAGCGGCAGCGCGTCTCGAGGGCGAGGTGGCGGAGGGTGCCGTGGGCGATGGCCATGCCGTCGAAGGTGGCGGTGCCTCGGCCGAGCTCGTCGAGGATCACGAGCGAGCGCGCGGTGGCGTGCTTGAGGATGAGCGAGGTCTCCTCGAGCTCGACGCGGAAGGTGGAGAGGCCGGCCATGATGGCGTCGTTCGCGCCGACCCGCGTGAAGATGCGGTCGACGGGCGAGAGCGAGCACGCCTCCGCCGCCACCCAGCAGCCGAGGTGCGCCATCAGCACCGTCAGACACGCCTGCCGCAGCACCGTCGACTTGCCGCCCATGTTCGGCCCCGTCACCAGCAGAAAGCGCGCCGCGTCGCCCTCGCCGCCGCCGCCGGCCCCGTCTGGCGCTGGCCCCATCCGGATGTCGTTGGGGATGCACTGCCCGTCGGACAGCGCCGACTGCACGCACAGGTTGACGCCTTGCTGGATGTGAAGGAAGGGCTCCGCCTCCGCGACGAAGGCTGGGCGGCACATCCCGGCGGCGCTACTCGCGCGAGCGAGTGAGAGGAGGCAGTCGAGCTCGGCGGCGCACGAGACAGCGTTGCGCCAGATGGCGTACTGCGCGGAGAAGCGCGCGAAGAGCTGCTTGGCGGCGGCGGCGAGGGCGGCCTCCTCCGCCGCCTTCGCCTCGAGATGCTCTCCCGCGAGCTCACGCAGCTCGGCCGTCCAGAAGCGCTTGGTCCCCTTCTTGGACGACATCTGCTGCGCAAACTCCTAGAAGGGTCCCGGAAGGGTGCCGGGAAGGTGCCGGGAAGGCTAGACGGCATCGAATGCGCGCACGCTCCTCGGGTGTGCCCTGCTTCTGCAGCGTCTTCTCGGCCACCGCCAGCTGGAAGGGCTCCGTCGTCTGCCCGTTGGCGACGGAGGGCGTCCACAGCTCGATGGACGAGTCGCGCAGCTCGCGCCGCCAGCGGGACAGCTCCTGCTGCAGGCCGGCGTCCACCTCGAGCAGCCGCCGCCTCGCCGCGTCGTACTCGTCGTTGGCGCGCTCCTTGGGCACCACCCTCCCCGCCTAGACGCTTCCGGGGAGGCTCCGAGAGGGTATACGAGAGAAGGGCCGTTGGCGAGTCCCTCCCCCCCCTCCGGCGGGCTTCCTGCCTGCCGCGCGCCGCCCTGTCTCGTGGCGCATTCCCCCCACTGCGCCGCCCCGCTGCCTAGTTCACCCTAACCGCCCTTCACAGAATGGACGATTCTCGACTCTGATCGCTGTTGCCCGCCAAATG
>NW_005201287.1:80897-152480 GCF_000372725.1 Emiliania huxleyi CCMP1516 | reverse complement strand
GGGAAGGGGGGACGGGGGGCGCTCTCCTGCCGCTCGACGACGTCTGGAAAGTGTCTAGAAAGTGTCTAGGAAGTGTCTAGGAAGTGTCTAGAAAGTGTCTAGGAAGTGTCTAGGAAGTGTCTAGGAAGTGTCTAGGAAGTGTCTCTCCTGCCGCTCGACGACGTCTTCCACGCGCTGCGGCGGCGCGCACACCCACCGGCGTAGCTCGCGCTTGCCAAATGGGGTGCAGGTGCGGTCGATCGCCGCGAAGAGCGTGCCCTTAGTGCCTCCGTCGGTCGAGTTTGCGAACACCTCGAGGTTTTGCAGCGTCTTGCCGTCGACCACGAGGGTCGCCGCCCCCTCGCCCCCCTCCCCGTCTGTCGGGAACCACTGCGCGAACTCCGCGCGCGGCAGCAGCTGCCTGTCGAGCAGTGTGCGCTGGAGGTAGCGCAGGCAGCCGCCAAACGCGCCGAACGCGACGGGAGGGGAGAGCGCCGCCGCCGCCTGCAGGCTGACCGGGAGGCATGAGCTCAGCCTGCTCTCGTACCTCCGAGACAGCGAGAAGGCCGCCGCCGCCTGGAGCGCCGCTGGCCACTCTCCCGCCGCGCCGCCGCCCGCGCCGCCCGCCGCGCCGCCGCCAAAGTACCCGCCCTCGTCGAGAGCCTTGCGCGCGAAGGCCGCGCCGCCGTACCGCCCGTCCCCGAGGACCGCGGTGGAGGCGACGGCCTGCTGCAGCAGCGCGCGCGCCTCGCGGCTGGTCGACTCGCCGTCGAGGATCGCCTACTCGACCCCTCACCCAGAGCTCATGCTCCAAGGTGAGCGGCGGGTGCACGTGTGCGCGTGCTCGCCGTCGAGGAGCGTCCTCTGCGGGCTGCAGCTGTCTAGGAAGTGTCTAGGGGGCGTCTAGGGGGCGTCTAGGGGCGTCTAGGAGGCGTCTAGGAGGTGTGCAGGAGGTGTGCAGGAGGTGTGCAGGAGGTGTGCAGGAGGTGTGCAGGAGGTGTGTAGGAGGTGTGCAGGAGGTGTGTAGGAGGTGTGTAGGCAGGAGGTGTGTAGGAGGTGTGCAGGAGGTGTGTAGGAGGTGTGTAGGAGGTGTGCAGGAGGTGTGCAGGAGGTGTGCAGGAGGTGTGCAGGAGGTGTGCAGGAGGTGTGTAGGAGGTGTGTAGGCAGGAGGTGTGTAGGAGGTGTGCAGGAGGTGTGTAGGAGGTGTGTAGGAGGTGTGTAGGAGGTGTGCAGGAGGTGTGCAGGAGGTGTGCAGGAGGTGTGCAGGAGGTGTGCAGGAGGTGTGTAGGAGGTGTGCAGGAGGTGTGTAGGAGGTGTGTAGGCAGGAGGTGTGTAGGAGGTGTGCAGGAGGTGTGTAGGAGGTGTGTAGGAGGCGTCTGGGAGAGAGTCTAGGAGGCGTCTGGGAGAGAGTCTAGGAGGTGTGCAGGAGGTGTGCAGGAGGTGTGCAGGAGGTGCGTAGGAGGTGTGTAGGCAGGAGGTGTGTGGGAGGTGTGTAGGAGGTGTGCAGGAGGTGTGTAGGAGGCGTCTGGGAGAGAGTCTAGGAGGCGAGCCTCTGCGGGCTGCAGCTGCGCGACGAGGGTGCGCAGCTTCTGGCAGCCATCCTCTTCGGGGCACTGGCCGAGGGAGACGCAGCCGGTGGCGACGTCGACGAAGCACACGCCGAGCGTCTTCGAGGGCAGGTCCTCGCACACGAACAGCACGTACTTTGCTTGCGCGCCCTGCGGCGGCGCCGTGCCCTGCGTGAGCACGGAGCAGATCTCGCGCCGGACGGCCTTGTCGACCCTTTGGCCGGCCTCCTTGCGCTTCTTGTTCCGCTCCTCGAGCTGCGCGGGCGTCTCCATCTGCTCCACCACCCCAACCTTGTGCCCGAGCGCCACCAGCTTCTCGGCATACTTTGGCAGAGCCGCCTCGGGAAAGCCGCAGTGGGGCGCATCCTTTCCCATGAAGGCGAGGTCGAGCTCGCGGTGGCCTGGCGGTGGGCGAGGGCGCGGTCTGCCGGCCTCTCGCGGGGGGGGGGGGGGGGCGGCGGGGGGTGCCTCTTCTCTTCTCGGGGACGCGTCGGGGACGCGTCTTGGGTGGTGTGCGTCTCTGTGCGTCTCTCTGCACCGAGCAGCGCGTCCTCCTCGAAGAGCTCGTAGAACTTGCCCATCTTGAAGAAGATGACCATGTCGGCGTGGTCCTTCTTGATGTTCCAGTACTGCTCCATCGCCGGCGTCAGCTTCTCCCCCTTGGCCAGCTTGACCAGCATCGTCGTCGGGTCAAAGTTCGGATCGCCCTCGCGACGGCCCTGCGCGTCCCGCTTGTCGCGCAGGAAGCCGAGGTCGCTGACCTGGCGCGCCTGCTCGCCGAGCGCCGCCATCGGCACCGCCGGCGCGTCGTGCGTGAGCGCAGGCTGCACCCGAGACTGCGACGGCTGCCCGGAGCTGAGGGCGGACGGCGTTCGCTTTTTTGAGGACGGCACCTCGTCGCTGTCCGAGCTGGCGAGGACGCGCTTGTTGCCGGGCCCGGAGCTCTGGCTCGGCGGCGTCGCAGCGGCGCCGCCAGGCGATTTCTTGAGGAAGCGGTCCATTCCAAGCGGAGGAGCGCGGCGCGGGAGGAGCCAACCGCTGCGCGAGAGTGATTTCGCGCTCAAGATGAATCGGGTAGCGCGGGCTTCATAGAGCTCTAGCCGGTACTCGCTTAGTGTGGGTAAACGAAAAACGTAGATTTTAATTCGTCCACGTACGGCTTAGTGAGTGGTTGGGGTGGCCTCAGGCATCCCCAAGGGAGCCTCTGCGGTGCCACATAAGCAGCTTAGTGATTGTCGAGACTTTAAAGGATTCGTTTGAAGAAACGCAAACAAGACAAACGGTACTATGGTCACCAGTAAACGAGAATTCGACTTTAATGATCATATCTCAAAAGGCTGTGAGAGCATAGCCTTATTGTTGCATATTAGGCCGCATAAGGTCAGACTTGACCCCAGAAGCATCAAGAACCCGATGCTCCGGCTCGACTGTGCCGGCCGGCACACTGCCTCCTCGCACACGCTGCTAGCAGGCCGTTGCGGCCCGTGGTGCACCAGAGAGAGAGGTCGACGCGTTGCCACCGCCGGCGACCCCGCGCGGCTCAGGCCGGCCAGAAGGTGTGTGGTGACGGCACCGTGGCAGGAGTGCGGAGATGAGCTCGCCGAACGCGAGCAGCAGATGGCCAAAGTGTACCCGCGCGAGAGCCTCGCGAGCGGGCGCAGAAGGAGCTCGCCGTGACACGATGCCGGGCGGTGGTGGTGCTCTGGCGACTGTGCACAGTGGGCAAAGTCAGGCTGCAACAGCGCAGCACGATGGTAGTGCCCTGCTGCAGCCTGGCCTGACATGCACAGGGCGAACAGAGGCGGTACTATCGTCTGGCGCTCGTCACCGAATCTGGGCGAACTTCGACCGCCGCCACAGCTCACCACGAGCACGCAGCGACAAAATGTTGACTGTATGGAAGTTGAGGCTGGTCGAGAGGGAGAGGCTGCCGTGCGAGCCGGCAGCTGGCTGGCTCGTCGTGGACGGCCGCCGGCGTCTTTTTCGGCCTTTTCTCTGATAGTACCGTATACGGTACTACTTTCGTTTACCCACACTAAGCGAGACAGTCCTTCTCGTGTCCGCCCATTCGCGTTGGTCTCCAGTCCGAGCCTTGAGCACTTGAGCGCTGGATAGGGTCGATTCCGCATGGTACGGGACCCCTCGATCGTCTCGCCCTCCCTCACTGTGGTGTGTTCATTGGGGGGGGTCATAACAAACACGTGTTGATGTAGCACAACCTGAGCACAACCAGTATACTCTCTGTGGACATTTGAGGACATCAAGTGCCGGGAGTCATTGCCACTGTGCACAAAGGTGCTGTGCAGGCGCAGCACCGCAGCAGCGTCGCCGCTGCAGCGTCGTCGCCCCTGCAGCGCCACCGGCGCACAAAGCGCAACTGACCACAGCGCTCCTTTCACAAGGCTGGTGCCATGAGTCAGTGGACATTGCCACTGCACAAGGTGCTGTCCAGCAGCTAAGGGCTACAGTACCCCATCGCAGCAGCGTCGCCGCCGCTGCAGCGTCGCCGTTGCAGCCGAGCGTCGCCAGTGCACAAAGCGCAATGGACCACAGGTCTGCACTCATGGCACAAGCTCACTGGTGTGAGGATTCATTGCCACTGTACAAGGTGCTGTGCAGCACCTGAGGGCTACCTGAGTCCTGCCATGTTTGCTACATCAACAGGGGTGCAACTGAGCCGCAACTTGAGAACTTTTGAGAGGCTGCAACTGAGGCGGATAAAAGTACTGCCAGCCGAATTGCTGCTGCAACCCAAATCAGCCAAATTTTAGGCCAAATAGGCAAAATGCCGGGAATTTCGCGGAGAACCCGTGTATACCTGGAAATTACCCTGCAACCCGCCTGGGTATTTTGTCGATTTCCTCAATTTTGCCTCAGATTTTGCCCCAGACCAGCTCTCAGACTCAGGGAAACTCGCGAGTTTCCAGAATGGAGCACCAAACACCCTCTGTTTTCCCTGGAAATTTCCGGAAACGCAAAGTGCTGGGGACCCTCTGTTTTCCTTGTTGAGCCCAATGTCGAGCGGTGCCCCCCTTTTGCGCAGCAACACCTTAAATTTCATGGCCCTCCACATTCGGGTCGGAGCGTAGCGGAGTGGGCCCCGAGTTTGAAAAAGGCGACGGACGCTTGCGTCCTAGCCTCCAACAACGCCTCCCCGGCGCAGAGAGAGAGAGGGGCCCCCGGAGGGACGCTCAACCGCTCCACGCCACGCCGCTTGCGGCGGTCCTCTTCCCAGCTCGCGGGGCCACTTCTTATAAAATATCTTACAAGCCTCTCTCACAGCACTGGCACGACAGGGCGCAGGCTCGACCGCGGACTGGCACAGCCGTGACAGCCCCCGCTGGAGGTGGGTCCCCCCACCGGCACGGGAGCACGCGACCCTGCGGGATCGCTCTCTCGGTCGTCAAGCAGTCGCCACTCTCCAAGGCTCGCAGCATATGCCGCACCTTTTGCTGCATCTCCTCTTCTCGACAAGCAGCGCCGTCGTGCTCCGTGCCGTGGCACCACACCGCAGCCGCCCGCCGGTCGCACAGGCCACGAGCAAAGGGCTGACGCACGTCGCGCTCGTCGAGCTTGGCTCCGGATGCTGCCACGGCGGTAACGGCACCAAGGCTGCGGTGCGAGCGTGCAACAGCGCCATCGAGTGGAACAGCGTCAAGGTGCTGGGCTAGGAGAGAGGATCGTTGAGGAGATCCGGAGGCGACTCTGACTCAGTGACGGTAGCACAGGTGCGCACCATCATCCCGGGCTCGTACGAGGCGATGCGGCTGCACGTGCAGCTCGCGGTGCCTGAACCAGAGGCGGTCGACCTGGATGCTGTCGCGGCCTGCTTCCCGTACGGTACGCTCGTGCGCGTCGACGTCGAGCAGGGCGGCCTGCGGGCCAGCAGCCGCGCGGGCTTGCTGGCGGAGGAGCCTGCCGAGGCGCACATGACGGTCGCAGTCGCGTGCGTCACCGTCGGCTGGGGAGATCCCGACGCAGCCGGCGCCGGCAGCGCGTTGGAGGAGGCGGCGCCGCCACCGCCACCGCTGCCGCTGCCGCTGCCGCCGCCTCCGCCTCCGCCTCCGCCTCCGCCTCCGCCTCCGCCCCCGCCTCCGCCGCAGGTCCCTTCCTCGCTCTCCTCTCCTCCGCCGCCGCCGCCACGACGCCCGCGGCAGCAGCCGCAGCAGCCGCAAGCGCCCACGCCCGTCGACTACTTCAAGTACCGCCCGTCAGTCAACCAGCGCTGGGCGGGCGACGTGATGGGTCGGCGACAGCTGCCGCCACCCTGGTGGGAGGAGAGGGACGGACGGTCCGGCGGGCCGAGCGACAATGTCAACGAGGCGCGCCCTGACGACTAATGTGCGCTTACTTCTCTTCTCGCGTTTCCTTTCGAATTCGATCGGGCCGAGCGTTTTTGATCTCTCGGTAAGTGGGGGGCCGAGCCGCCTCGGGGTGGCGGGCGGGCGGGCGTGTTGAAAAACAGAAAACAGAAAACAGAGGGGGGCCAGGGCCCCCACTACGATTAGACACACGCACCTGGCTCCTGGGACAAGCACAAGGCGAGAACGCGCAGCATGTGCAGTACCGTTCAGCGGAGGGGGGTGGGGGGGGGAGCCGAGGGGGCGACGTCCCGACACGGCAGCTTGGAGCTGACCCCGGGAGAGAGAGAGACGAGCGATGGCACGCCCCCAATGACCCTAGACAGACATGACGAGCCGACAGCGATGCAGCGGCAGCGAAGGCGGCGAGGAGAGCCCGCGCTGCAGAGCTCCGCCGGGCGGCAGCAGAGACATCGGCGGACGGGGGAGCACGGGACACGTCGGCATAGGAGCCAGGGGGGTGGGAGAGTTGAGTCGTGCAGCAGCACCGTCTCGGCAGCGAGGCCGACGATGGCGACGGCGGCGACGTAGGCGAGACGGTGGCGAGGGTGGCGACGGTCACGATGAAGGTGGCTTGACGAAATGGATGACGCCATCGCGCAACATGACATCCTCGATGTCGTCGTCCTCTAGGGACTAGGCGGCGCGCAGCGCCGCTCTCGCAGGCTGTTTTTGACGGTTTCTACACTTTGTTTTTGTTTTCAGTCTAGGGGGCCCGACCCCCTCAGAGGCGGCGGGCGGGCGCCCACTTACCGAGAGATCAAAAACGCTCGGCCTCGTTCGCGCCGCGCGTGCAGAGACTCGATCCACGATCGTGCCCACGAGAAAAAAGTCCAGTGTACCACATGCGACATGCACAGATAGAGCACACACATTCCTACGGCTCTATCGGATCGAGAATCGACAAGACTCGTGTGGTATGCATGTCCGTCAGCTCAACCGACTGAAGGCGGGCGCCAGCGGCTCGTCGATCCCACGCGGCAACGCGAGCGCGGCGCCTGCCGCGTGCAGCAGCACGAACGCCGCGAGGCCGCCAAAGGCGAGGAGCGCGCCGCTCGGGGGCTCCGCCGCGGCGGGGCGCGCGTTGATGGCAAACGCAAACAGGGGCGCTCCAATCGAGGGGCCGGCCGCCTTGGCGACAGACTCGACAGTCACCACGACGCCGTTGATTGCGCCCGAGAGTGCGGGATAGGCGCAGCAGGCGTTGTTGGTGTGCGCGACGGAGGCGGTGCAGCCCGTGTTGAGGGCGGCGGATTGGGCGGCGATCAGGACGGAGATGGCGGCGAGCGGAGCTCCCGCTGCGTGCGCGATCGGTAGGCTGACTATCGCGGCGGCGCCGACGGTGCACGCGCCGATGAAGGAGCCCCAGACGCCCACCCGCTCGAAGACTCTGCCCATCAGCAGCGTGGTCCACAGCAGCTGCACACCAGCTGCGCAGGAGAGCAGGGCCCCCAGCTGCCCTCCCTCCAGCGCCAGCCCGCCCGCCCGCGCCGATGCGATGGCCCAGAGCGGCACCACGTCGTACGAGGCAAAGGCCGCGAGTCCGATCCCCGTGCGCAGCCACACGATGGCAGGCAGCGGCGGCGACCGCAGCGCGGCCCGCAGCAGCGCACCCTCGCTTCTGTCGCCGCCATCACCCGCGCTTTCATCGCTGGAGTCGAACCGCTGCCACCGCTCGCCGGCGCCGATCCCACCGTCGGCCTTGGGCGGCAGCGGCGGCAGTGTCTCCGGCACGAGCGCCCACGCCGCGAGGGCCGCGGCGGCGCCAAGCGCGGCGCCGATGAGCGAAGGCAGGAGAGCGGGGTAGCCTGCTAGCAGCCCATAGGTGGCGCCTCCGATGGCCGGCCCGAGCAGGTTGATTACGCCTCCAGCGCCAAAGACAAAGCCAAGCAGCCGCGAGGAGCGAGGCCCACCCACCTCGGCGCAGAGAGGGCCGAGCACGCTATTCCAACCATTGCAGCCCCCGAGGAGGACAAATCGCACGGCCAGCGCGCCCCAGAGCGAGGTAGTGAAGCCAAAGACCAAGTTTCCAAAGGCGATTCCGAGCATGGAGCCGATCAGGGCCGGCCTCCGTCCAGCGCGGTCGGCGTATTGCCCCCACAGGACCGAGGTGGGGAGCCGGCCGAGCGGAAGCATCGTGGCGAGGAGGCCGGCAACGTACCCGGCGCTGTCCTCCGAGTCGACCCATCCGCTGTCGGCGGCGAGGAAGCCGGCGTACGCAAAGATGGAGCACATCGAGTAGAAGTGCGCCATCTGCGCGAGAGAGAGAGCAGCGACCACGGCCGGCGTCATCAGCGGGGCCACGTCCGATCCATGCGCGTCCGACGCAGATTGAGCTGTCGCCTCGGGCGCCTTGCTCTCGTCCGACAGCAGCGGCCTGTCTGACAGCCTCACGCCGAGTACAGTGCGTTCGGCGGGCCTGTCGAGGCTGAGCAGGCTGGGGGTGGAGTCCGCCGTGCCGCCCGTGTATAGTGAGCTGCTCGCCCGCAGCGGCGACGCTGGCTCCAGGCGCAGGAAGGAAGGGTTGCGAGAGCCCGCGCTCACAAGCGCCGGGAGGGGTGATGCTCCGCCGAAGCTGCTGGAGCTGAGCAGGCTGGGCGAGCGTGATGCCCCGCCGCTGCTGCGTGTGCCATCCGCAAGGCTGTGCAAGCTCGTCGAGCTGTCGTTGAAGGACAGTGTTCGGCCCAGTACGTCGAGCGCGTCCACTGTCGCGGAGCGGGAGCGGCGGACGAACGGCGCGGATCCGCGGTCGCCTTCCATACACATGTGCACGGGATCCGCGCAACGAATTGGGGGACGTCGCGCGCGGGCGACCGTAATAATGGGTGGCCGTTAATCGTGATGCGCCCGCCGAACTGGAGAGGCAGTAGGAGCAGCGCGGGTTGGGGAGCGACACCATTGCGCGATGCATCTAACGACTAATAACCGCCTGCGCCCAGCGCACCAAGACCGAAATGAATGGGGCTAGTTAGTACAAGTACTAGCATCTATCTAGCACTCAGCGGCTGGAGAAATTTACCTTTATACGAAGGTGGTACCGATTCTTACAGAGCCGCGCCCTGCTCGCGATCGGCGGCGAAGACAGCAATAGCGAGTTCGTTAGCTCACTGAGACGGCAAGTTCCTCTTTGTAGCTCGATCGGTCACACCGCCATCACCGCCGACATCTCCCAGTGAGATGGTGGAGAGAGGGGACGACACTGCTTCAGCAGCGTGCACCTCGCTCCTATACCGTGTTTGTTGTGACCCCCCCCCCCCCCAGTGAGCACACTCCAGCGAGGGAGGGCGAGGGGTCCCGTACTATGCGGAATCGACCCAATCCAGTGCTCAAGTGCTCAGACGGCAAACTCAGTCAGTCAGTGGCAAACAAAACCTCGAGCCGCTCCGCTTGGCGCTAATTTCCCGCTGCGGCAACCACAGCGGCGCCTGCCTGGCGCCGCGACTGCGCCTACACCTAAATAACCCTACTGAATGGCTACTGCCGCCGCACCGTGTGAAGAACGTGTCTCTCTGCGATTTCGGGCCCGGGGTTGTGCGTTTATGTGAACAACATACAAATACTCAAATAAGAAAACCCGGACCAACCAACCGCCGCAAAGTGTCTGATGCACGTTGAAGGCACCTCAAACTGAACACTGAGCAGAAGCATGGCAATGCTGAGCCTGCTGTGCACAGTCATCGGCTTTTCGTCGACGCCAGTCGACCCGTCTCCAACGCCGTCGCCAACGCCGCCGCCATCGGCTTTGCCAACGCCACCGCCCTCGGCGTCGCCCTCGCCGCCACCTCCGTCGGCGCTGCCAACGCCACCGCCCCCATCGGCGTCGCCCTCGCCCCCACCTCCGTCGGCGCCGCCCTTGCCACCGCCACCCGCGTGGGGCCCCTTCAGCGTGTGGGAGTTCAAATCCCAAGCCGCCTTTGTGTCGTGTGACTTCTCAGCTGCTGAGGAGCTCCCCCTGGACGATCCGTCAAACTCAATCTCCGGCGACGAGTCCGTCACTCGCACGTTCGGCACCCCCGCCCTCGTGATTGCCGAGGGTGCCTTTGCTGGATTCTCGGTCCGCTTCTATGGTGGCGCGCCCTCAGAGTACTGCCAAGCAGGACAGAAATTCACCGTCGTCGGCGATGGGCCTGGCAGCAACGCACCGATCCGTATCGGCAACTGGGGCAAACCGGGGGAGTGGAACCCAGCCGGCTTCCTCGCATCGGCCACTCGGGACCAGCAGATCATTTTCGACTTTCCGCTGTTCGCCCCCGCGCCGATCGCCGTGTCCGCCGAGGCAGCACCCTAGCGCTTGCCATAGCCGTCACGAAAAGAGTCGACACTTAGATGCTCCTCTTTTGTGGCAGCACATTGTGCTTTGTGGCAGCACGGGTGCGGTGCCCGAGACCGGGGGAGCTAGGCGGGGGGGAGGGAGGTGCGCGCTACGCGGGGGGGAGGGGGGGAGGAACCCCATTAGCCATACCAGGTTTAGACCCAGTTTATCGTAAACAGGACTAATCTGGTTCGTGTTTAGCAGTGGTCTAAACTGGTCTAAACTGGTTCGCTTGGAACCCTCCTCTTGGCTCTTGGGTATTGTGCCTGGTTCTCTCAAACTCTCCTCACAACGCACATTACAGTATTATCTCGAATCTCACGCCAGAGAGCAATCAGGACGCGAATGGAGGCCCAGTCAGTGCAGCTCGGGCAACTCCCAACTGCACAGAGGCAGAACAGACATCAAGCCTGGGCTAAACCAGGCGTGATTGATGGAACCACGTCGGTGAAAAACGAAAAATTGCCTCCGCGAGACCTCGATAGAGTAGTGATGAAGGCGCTCTTTTTGATTGAAAATAGTACCCCACCTTCCCCCGACGGCCTTTGCCTGACATCCACACGAGGCATACCATGCACTTTCCTCGTCCGCTCGCGCTTGCCGCGCCGCATTGCGCCCGACTATGCCGCCGCGAGCTGCACACCTAGACCCCCGCGACGCCTATTGCTCACGGAACCCGCCGCCCCCTCACCACCCCTACCATGCGATGCGCCTTTGCTCGCGGCGCGAGCGGCTGCACCCCCCTCGGCCTCGCACCGCCTGCCTACTCCCGCTCGCAGGTACAGCCGCTAAGCATGGTATTGCTGAGCCTGCTGTGCACGGTCATCGGCTTTTCGTCGACGCCAGTCGACCCGTCTCCAACGCCGTCGCCAACGCCGCCGCCATCGGCTTTGCCAACGCCACCGCCCTCGGCGTCGCCCTCGCCGCCACCTCCGTCGGCGCTGCCAACGCCACCGCCCCCATCGGCGTCGCCCTCGCCGCCACCTCCGTCGGCGCTGCCAACGCCACCGCCCCCATCGGCGTCGCCCTCGCCGCCACCTCCGTCGGCGCCGCCCTTGCCACCGCCACCCGCGTGGGGCCCCTTCAGCGTGTGGGAGTTCAAATCCCAAGCCGCCTTTGTGTCGTGTGACTTCTCAGCTGCTGAGGAGCTCCCCCTGGACGATCCGTCAAACTCAATCTCCGGCGACGAGTCCGTCACTCGCACGTTCGGCACCCCCGCCCTCGTGATTGCCGAGGGTTCACCCTTTGCTGGATCCACGGTCCGCTTCTATGGTGGCGCGCCCTCAGAGTACTGCCAAGCAGGACAGAAATTCACCGTCGTCGGCGATGGGCCTGGCAGCAACGCACCGATCCGTGTCGGCAACTGGGGCAAACCGGGGGAGTGGAACCCTGCCGGCTTCCTCGCATCGGCCACTCCGGCGCAGCAGCTCATTTTCGACTTTCCGCTGTTCGCCCCCGCGCCGATCGCCGTGTCCGCCCAGGCAGCACCCTAGCGCTTGCCATAGCCGTCACGAAAAGAGTCGACACTAGATGCTCCTCTACGCCTGCCTCCCCGCCGCCGGCCACGCTCTCCCCCGGCGAGCGAGGAGGCGGTGGGTTACAGTATACAGAGAGACTCCCCTTACTTTCTCTCTACCCGTAGAGCGGCTCGTAGAGCCTATAGAGAGGGCCTCTCGTCTTCGTGACATCGATGAGGCTTGCATGTAAATAGAGGGGGGCGCAAACAGGGCCTGTTTGTTTGTATCTTTCCCTGCAAGCCTCATCAACGGCTTCCATCTGCACCAAGCATCCATGATCCAAGCAACTGCGTCCCCCCCCCCGCTGCTGCCGCGCTCGCAGAGTCGACGGACACGAGAGGGGAACCGGGGTGGCCGGAGGATGTGGTGGACTGGAAAACTGGAAAAGCGCCTCTGCTGGGAGGAGGCCTCTGCTGGGAGGCGGCCACGCAGCGCGGGCGGCGCACCCCGCCGTCCCCGCCGCTTCACCACGCAAAACCCGCGGCGGCCCTCGCCGCCATCGGCCCCTTGCGCAGCCAATCGGCCTGCAGCACCCACATCCCGCGCGCCGCCTCGAGGTACGACAGGTTGGCGCCGCCCCGCCAGACGGCCGTGTCGGGCTCGATGCCGTCCGGCAGCGGCGCCACGGCGACCCGCTCGATCCCCTCGGTCGACTCGGGCGCGAGCTGCCAGCAGCTCGAGAGGCGCCACTCGAGGTACTCCTTGAATCCGCGAGTGCGCGTTGTGCCGCCGAGCAGCACGATGGCGCCTAAGCAAGCCGGCTGCCCAACCGTGAACCAAAAGGGTGTGGAGGTGGCGCCGCCGAGCGCGCACGACGGCGCCGTAGAGCCGCCGCTTCACCTCCGAGGACTTGCCTCGCTCCACCATCCGCACGATCACCTCGTCGAGCGGCGCGTACCCCAGCTCCTCCTCCGCCGCGGTGCCGCTCTGGTGGCGCGCCCCGAGCAGAGTCATCTCGGGCTCAAAGTTCTGCGCCATGATCGGCTCCTCGCGCTTGCTTCCGCTCCGCCGCTCGAACGGCTTGTCCGCCGGAGATCCCGCCTCGCGCCCGCCCGCGTCGGCGTCATCGACAGCGAACGGAGGCGGCGCCGTCAGGGCCGCCGCCGCCGCCGCCGCCGCCGCCGCGCTGTTATCCCCCCCCGCCTCGGCCGCGGCCGCGGCCGCCGCCGCAGCCGCAGCCATCTGCTGCTGCCGGAAGCCAGGCGGCGCCCGCATCGGCGCTGCGGACTCGACCAAATACGCATCGTCCCACACGTCCTCTTGGTCTGGGGGGGCCTGTCCCAAAACGACGAGCGGTGACTCGGCAACAAGAAGAGCGGAGCCGTGTCGCACCCACCTCTGTGTCTGGGGGCGGGGAGGGGGGGCGCGCCGCGTCTCGGCCGCCGTTCGCGCGGCCAACCTCGCCGCCCCCCTCCGCCGCCCTGCCGACAAGCCAGCCGGCGGAGGCGGTCGCGGCGCGCCTCGCCGCCTGCAGCGCGCGCGTGGCGGCGGGGGCGAAGAAGAGGAGGGGCGGCAGACACGCGAGCGAGCCTGCGTCGAGGAGGAGGGGAGGGGAGGGGGGAGGGGGGGGTGGAGGGAGGAAGACGCGGCGTCGCGGAGGGCGGGAGAGAGAGGGAGAGGGGAGGGAGGGAGGGGAGGGGAGGGGAAGGGAGGGAGGGGAGGGGGAGGGAGGGGAGGGGGAGGGGGAGAGCGAAGACAGGGGGAGGAAGAGGGGGGCGCGCGGCCGGAGCGAGCCTAGCTGGACGAGGGCCGCGGCGTCGCGCGGCGAAGGAAGGCGGCGGCCGGGCGGCGCGAGGTCGGCGAGGGCGAGGACGGCGCTGTTTGGCGCGTGTGCCGCCTCGAAGCGGAGGTGGCAGCACCCCTCTCTCACCACCTTCGCCTATCAGCTAGACAGCGGCAGTGCAACCGGACGGGCCTGCAGCAAGAAGCTGCCCTCCCCCTCGACCGGCCGCGCCTCGCGTAGCCGCGCGTGGCCACTGTCGCCGCCGCCACTGTCGCCGCCGCCGCCGCGCCTGCCGCCTCCGACCGACCCTCTCTCCTCCTCCTCCTCCCACGTAGCTCGGCACGTAGCTCGGCCGCCTCCTCCGCCTCCTCCACCACCACCTCCTCCTCCTCCGCCGCCTCCGCCTCCTCCCGCCCCGCCTCCTCCTGCCCCCCCCGCCTCCGCCTCCGCCTCCGCCGCTAGCTCGGCGAGGCGGTCGTGCAGGCCGTGCCGCCGCAGCAGCGCAGCGAGCAGCGCGTCAGCGTCGTCGCCGCCGTACTGCAGCCGCGTCGAGCACCCGGGCCTAGAAAGGGAGAGAGGGGCGCAATCGTGGAACAAAACAAGGACCTGCAGCCCCGCGTCGAGCAGCCGGGCGCATCGGGATCAGCTCATCGACGCAGACGACGGCGCCGCGCGACGCGCCCAGCCGGACGACGCAAGCGGAGGAGAGGCCGAGCGCGAGGCAGGCTAGGGTGGCCTGACACAACGGTGAGAGACGACGACAGTGACGATGAGGGTCATCAGAGACCCGAGGGCGAGGCAAGCGAGGGGCGGGCCTCCTCCGCCACCAAGCAGGCGCGCATCCCCATCTCGACCAGCAGCAGCTGCAGCAGGGCCGAGCCATCGCAGCGCGCGAAGCCGTCCGGCAGCGCGAGCACCGCGCAGCAGCCGTGCAGCTGGCTGGGCGCGAGGCCGACGCCGGCGACGCCGCCGCCGCCGCAGAGGGCAGACTCGAGGAGAGTGACCACCGCTGCGCGTAGCACGCCTGCAGGACATGTCTCGGACATGTCATGGACGTGTCCTGGACAGTGACCACAGCCGCGCGTAGCACGCCTGGCGAGGAGCGGCGGCAGAGCCCGCCTGCTCACGCGATGAGCTGTGAAGAGACGCCGCTTCACACCCTCCACCCGTGCAGCGGGGAGGAGCCCGCCACGGCGGAAGGGGTAGCAGAGCGCCCACCCGGAAGGATCTGCCCTCGCCGCCGCCTCCGCCGCCTCGCCAACGAGGAAGCGACCCTCGCCTGTGCACATGTCCGTGCACATGTCCCGGACCTGTCTCGGACCTGTCTTGCGCACTGCCCGCGAGGAGGCGAGCATCGCCTCCGTCGCCTGCGCCGAGGCCGGCCGCCCTCCCCTCGCCGCGCGCCTCCGCCGCTGCCTCCGCCGCCTCCGCCGCTGCCGCCGCCTCCGCCGCCGACGCCGCCTCCGCACCCGCGCCCGCCTCCACAGCAGCAGCCCTTCCACCCAGGAGGGTTGACCCGATGCGAAGCGCCCGTGCAATCGGCCGCGCCGCCTCTGCGAGAGCCGCCTCGTCCTCCGACGCGGAAGCGCCTCCCAGCGATGCCACCGCCGCTGCCGTAGCCGCCGCCGCCGCCGCCGCCGCCGCCACCGCCTCGCCGTTTCCGTCGCCAGCGGGCTGCGTGGTGCGCCAGGCGACACAGCTGGGCAGAACGAGCGGGACGGAGGAGGTCGCGAGGCCGACCCGGAGGTGCGTCGAGCCCGGGTGCAGCACGACCACCACACCGCCCGCCCGCGGGTCGACCGCGCCGCGCCTCGTCTCCTCCTCTTCGAGCGCGGCGGCGCTCTCGAGGGCGTCGCCGGCCGGTGCGGCCTTCTTCTTCTTGCTGCCGCCGCCGCCGCCGGCGGCGGCCGGCCTAGCGCGCTTTGCACCGCCGCCGGCCTCCTTGGGAGGCTTGGGCGCCGCCGGCTTCTTCGAGGGCATGCTCTCGCTCACAACCGAGGCCTGGCTGGTGTCCCGCAGGTAGAGGAAGAAAACGCGGGGTGCGCTTCTGAGCTCCCCGGCCCTGGATGTGCGGTTGCTGACTGCACTCCAAGTGCTCCAAGTGCGTGACGACTCGTCGGGTTCCCCTCCTCTGCGCGAGCGCGAGAGTAGTACCCCCGAGAGGGCAACGATGAGCGGTGCGCGCAGGGGTCGACGTGGAGGCTGGAGGGCGATGAACGCGCCGGCGCCGGGTGAGGCGGCGCTCCGAGTGAGTACGCGAGCCCTGTTTCCAACCAGGCCCTTCCAGGGGGTGACAGTGTTCAGTGTGGATGGTAGATCGGTCAGTCGGGACGCGTGAGCCGGACTTGTGGATGGAGCCGGACAGGCCGGATGGCTTTCATTTCTCTCTGCGTTCTCGCACATGGAGTGCGAGGTACTCGTTCTGTTGCCGTCCCAAACTGTCTCTCCCCTCTCTGACTCCCGGCCGGGGTGGGGCGCGCGCCCGCGCGCGGGGGCGGCGGGTGTGCGGGACGAGGGACGTCTGTGTGCCCGAGAGCGATGCGTCATGTGTGTCTGCCTTGCGTTTGTTTCATCTGGTAGCGTTGACAAGCTCCAAGCTGCCGAGCCCAAGAGCCAAGTCACGTAAGTGCAAACACAAACAACTCTAACACTCACACGTAATTTGGGGCCTGGAGCCCTGTTCACGCGCGCGCGAGACGTGCAGACAGGGTTGCCAGGTGAGAGCGAATGGCGCGGTTCACGCCTCGCACAACAGAGAGAGAGATGCGCTCTGCATGGTGGGACATAAAAGAGAGCGAGTACTTGGGCGAGTAGGCCGTGCTAAAAATCTCGTAAGTGCTAGATTTCAACATCGAAGGCTAGCTCAAAAGAAAAATTCTAGCCGCGGGAATTCTTTTTCCGGTCACAGAACATAACGACGCTGCTGGCGACTAGAGGCCCCGCACCCTCTCCGAGGACCGAATGGGTTCTTGCCCGGCCGCGCGCAGCGCTAATCGGGCGTCCTTTGCTCCTCCGCGAGCTGTAAGGGGCGCAAAATCTACGAATTAGATGCGTCGAAGATGCAGTCGTGCCCTCTTTCGAATGGCGGCAGCGCCGGCGCGCAGCGCCACGCCGCCAGGCGTCCGCCGGAGGCTCCCCGGCCGACACATCCCGGCAAGCTTGCCGCGCGCAGCGCCCCGCGCCGCAGGCCCGCCGGAGGCTCCCCGGCCGACACACCCCGGCTGCTTCCGCGGGCGCGCGAGCACCGGCGCGCCGCGCCACGCCGCTAGGCGTCCGCCGGAGGCCCGCCGGAGGCTGTTGCTGCGGCCACACTCCGGCAAGCTTGCCGCGCGCGGCGCCCCGCGCCGCAGGCCCGCCGGAGGCTCCCCGGCCGACACACCCCGGCCGTATTCGCTCGTCCACTCCTCGCCGCGCCGCTCTTGCGCACCTCTTGCGCCCCCCTCTTCCCCGCCGGCCCCGAGAGACTTGGCACGCACCCCCGGCCCCCGCCCCCGCCCCGCCCCCGCCCCGCGGCCCCCTCCCCCCTTTCACGCCGGGCAAATCCCTTGTGCTGCAAATCGTGGCAGTTGATGTCGGGGGGTCCTTTGCCCCCCCCCCTTCCCACCAACCCTCCCATTCCGCTGCCTAGGCTCCCGGGCCCAACCCCTGCCCCGCCTGGTCCCGCCCCCCTGGGGGCCCCCCCCTCACCCCCCCCTCACCCCCCCCCCCCCGTTTTCCCGGGGGCGTACGCCGCGGCGCACATCCGTGCCGTTCCAGCCGCCCCCCCCCACCGCGCGCGCCAGCCCCCCCCCCCCCCCACCGCGCGCGCGCCCGCCCGCCCTCAGGCCTTGCCCCATCTCCCACCGCCGCGGTACTCCCCTTTTCCACCGCCCTGTCCACCCCCTGTCAGCCGCCGCGGACACCCCCCCCCCCCTCCCCCCTCCTCAGGCCTGCGCCCCATCTCCCGTCGCCGTTGCGGCCGCGCTCCCCCCCCTCTAGCCGCCCCCCTCACCGCCCACACACACCCACCCACACCCACACCTTAGCCAGTTGCGGCGGCCTCCGCAGGTGCGGACGACTGCGCGGCCTTTTGCGCCAGACGCCAGACGTGGCTGATAGATTCTCGCTCCTGTGGGCAGTTCTCCGCATCCCGGGTAGAGCGAGCTCCCGAGGTGCTACCCGCTGCGCGCATTGGACTCCAAGTCGATACGAGCGCGCCGCGCGTGGAGCACGCGGCGCGCTCGCATCGATTCGCCACTTCCAGCGTGAGCCTCTGAGGTCGTGTGTAAATAGCTTCAAAGGAGGACCAAAAGGGATCTCTCTCCGTTCTACTAATGCCCTCAAAACAGGGACCTTTGGCAAAGGGGCTGGGAATGCTGCGCCGTCTCGCCCCGCCACCCCCCGCGCCGCCCGCGCCCGTCCGCCGTTCGACGACCAATACCATTCATCGGGACGCGGGGGCTCTCTCGGCTACGGACGGCCTACGGGACCGGCCCCAGCTTCGGCTGAGGGCTGAGGTAGTGGTAGTGGTAGAGCCCGACAAGCTGCCGAGCCCGAGGAAGGAGGTGGGGTCCTCACCCGCCGTCACCCCGGCGGCCCGCGCACGCACGCCGTCTGAGCCTAGCGCAGCGCGAACTCGCTCTGAGCCTAGCGCAGCGCGAGATTTGCGCAGCAACCCGGCCGGGCAACGCTTGAAAAAAACTTATTTCGAGGTCTCGGGGCTCTAATCCAAGAGACCTCGAGACCCTGCGTGTGTCGAGGGCGTATCATACCCAAACCACGCTGGCAGCCCGCGGCTCTCCCTGCGCTGGCGGCTTACGATCTCTCGTGCTGCGCACATGTCGTTGTACGACGTGCTCGGCGTCCCTCGCAGCGCAACAGCCAAGGAGATCCGCACCGCATACCGCCAACAGGCCCTTCTCTCGCACCCAGACAAGCACCCCGGCGATGACAGCGCTCGACGGCGCTTCCTCGAGGTGTCCGAGGCCTACGCGGTGCTAGGGGACGAGCACAGGCGCGCGCGGTACGACCGAGGCGCCACCATCGACGACGCGCCGCCCGACGTCGACCTGCGGCGCGCCAACGACCTGTTCAACGCCAATTTCGGCCAGGTGCGGCTGCGGGCACACACTGCCGCCAGCGCGTCCCCTGCGCGTCTGTGACATCGCACCTCCCATACACGGACGAGCCGTCACTCCCTCGCCCGTGCCCCGCCCGCCAGGCGCTGATGCGGCAGTGGTCTCCCGGCCTCACTGTCGTCGGGACTCTGGTCTCTGACGGGCGGAGGAAGGTCTTCACCATCTACCCGGACGGATCGACGGAGGAGCAGGAGGAGACGGCAGCCAGCTCCGTCTTCAACTACCTTCGCACCACAACCACGCTGCCGGGCGGCGGGAGCTGGCACACCATCCAGATCACGACGTCGCTCGGCGCGCGGCTCGCCTCGCTCCTCGTCCCTCGCTCGCTTGCGGAGAGGCCTCTCTTCGGCCGACTCGCGACGGCGACGCCTCCCCGTAGTCCTGGAGAGAGGAGGCCGCGACGCCCCCCCCTCGTTCTGGAGAGATGTCGTCTGGGTAGCCGCAGCACGCTCGCTGCAGCGCCGCGCCCGGCCTCTGTCTGGAGCACGGGTCCCTCCCTCCCTCCCACCCACCCACCCATCACCCCCACCCCACCCACGCCACCCACCCCACCCAGGCGGCTGTCTCATGGCTGCCGACCGCACTCGCCGCCACCCTCGCCGTCCGCCTGCTGCGAGGGCCGTCCCGACAGCCTGGCAGTCTACCCGACAGCCTGGCGGTGTCGCTCTCGAGCGCGGCGACGGCCGGGATACGCTTCGATGGGCTAGGAATCCTAGTACCGCCAGTGTGATGACACTTGGGCTAGTATCGCCTGCCGCCTCCCGGTGCTGCCGGCTCGGCACTTGATTCCACTTGTAAGTCACTTGAGGCGACGGGCTGGGGGCTAGTTATTTTGCCGGAGTCACACACTCATGCACACACTGCAACTGCACACACTGGTGATGATTCTACCATTGACCGGGTGGGCCGGGTGCCGCTGCCGAATAAAACGTACACCATCTCGTTCTCGACATGTGAGCCAGACGAGAACGAGCGTGGCGGAGTGCGATTGGGATCGCGAACATATGACTCGGGGAGATGGCACCCCGTCGACAACGCACGCCCCGCCCGCGCGCCGCCGGGAGGCACAATCGCGACGACAAAACAATTTCCGACGTCGCACGGCTTCTGCGGCACAGCGCGCAGGCGCACGATGGACAGTGAGGACAAACTAGGCGCCCTCATTAAATGGTCCTATCCGCGCCCCTCCCCCTGATCCCACGTCCCTCGTTGAGCATGCGTTGAGGGTTGAGAGCCTATTGCGCTTGCCTGGCGGCCGGGCAAAATGTACACGGCAACGCGCCAAGCGGGCGCAGCGCCCGCGGTGCACAAGCGAGGCCCGCCGCCCACCGCAAGGGCATAGAGCTTGAGCGCCAGAGTAGGCCTAGGCGGTCGAGTAGGCGGAGCCGCCGTGCTTGGACACGTCCATGCCCGCCATCTCCACCTCCTCCGACACACGGAGGATGCCTATTCTCATCCGGGCGAATGTGAGCAGCGCGTGTCTACAGCACAGCATGCGCTCGTGGCAGGGGTGCCCGCGAATTTGAGCGCATAGAACATCATGAGCGAGAGAGTGGCAACCCACAGCGTCTCGATGCAAACCGCGGCGATCTGCGCGCCGAGGAGTGTGCCGCCGCCGTAGATGATGCCTGGAGGCGAGGGGGAAGGGAAGGGCACTTGGGGTACCGGGACCGGGGCTGGGAACCGCTGCGTGAAGGGCGGGGCAGCTGTTCGAGCGCCTTGGTACGCCTCGAGCGGCCCACATTGCGTTGGGTCGGCGATGCATGTGACCGATTCGGCACCGGCCCACCCCATCGTGATGTAGTTGTTGCTTCCGAAGATGCCGACCGCGATGACGCCCCAGCCGCCGCACGCGCCATGGACGGCATACGCGTCGAGCGGGTCGTCGATCTTGAGCTTGAGCATCGTCTTGGAAGCGCCGTAGTAAACGAAGGCGCCGATAAAGCCGGTGAGAAACGCGGCCCACACGTGCATCGACGCGCAACCGGCGGTGATGGAGACGAGGCCGGCGAGGATGCCGTTGCAGACCATGCCCACGTCGTACGTCTTGGAGAAAATGCGGTCGAAGAAGACGACGGTGAGGCCGCCGATGGAGGCGGACACGGTCGTGCACATCGCGGCCCGCGCCATGACCGCGCCTGGTGGCGTGGAGGAGGGATGAGAGTGGCGAGGAGGGTAGGTGTAGGTGGTGGGCGCACATGAGTGGAGGGCGCAGGAGCGGGGCAAGTCAGGGGGTGGGAGGGGCGCAGAGTGGGCGGGGGAAAGCGGACCGTAGCCAGCACCGTTGATGCCGAGAGTGGAGCCCTGGAGAAGGCAAGCGCGGAGGGGTCATCACAATCAGCAGAGAGCGGAGGCGAGCTGTGAGGGATATGAGGCGCGAGGCCGGGTTGCAGGCGGCGGCGGCGCGGCACCGGGTTGAAGCCGTACCAGCCCATCCAGAGGATGAAAGTACCGACGACCTGGAACGGAGTCGACTGGCCCGGGATCGGCATCACCTTGCCGCTCTCGTCGAACCGCCCCGCCCGCGGCCCAATCACAAACGCGCCGCAGAGCGCCGCCACGCCGCCCGTCATGTGGACCACGCCCGAGCCCGCGAAGTCGATGCAGCCGCCAGCCCAGGTTTTGTCTTTATCCTTGGTGAAGCCACCAGAGAGGTAGCCACCATCACACCACACCCAGTGCACGACGACGGGGTAGATGAAGCCCGTGATGATGGTCGTGTAGATGAGGTAGGCGATGAGCTGCGCCCGCTCAGCGACAGCGCCAGAGACGATGGTGGCAGCGGCGGCAGCAAAGACGTACTGGAAAAACCAGAGGGCCATCGTGTAGCCGTAGCCTTCTCCCCCCGACTCTTGCCAGTCCTTCCCTTCCCAGCCGGCGGCCGCGAATGGACCGCCATTGTTGGGAGCGGTGCCGATGAACTCGTTTCCGTCGTCGTAATCTCCGCTGTCTCCATAGGCGACGCCCATGCCCCATAGCCACCAGATGATGGCACCTGGGGCAGCACCGTGGGGGGCTATTTTAGGACGACACGCCGGAGCCAGGGGCATTGGGGGCACTGGGGGTGGGCGCGTTCAAGCGCGGCGAGGGGGGAAGGGCACCAAGGCAGGCGTCGAGAAGATTCTTGAGCAGGATGTTCTTGGTGTTCTTGGTGCGCACCGATCCCGCCTCGAGCAGCGCGAAGCCACACTGCAGAGGTGGGGCGGGGGGGGGGAGATCAAAACTGAAACCGCCGCAGCCCGACACACATCGGGGCTGACGTTGTGCCTGCATGAAGAAGACAAACACGCCGCACACGAGGAGGTAGAAGGCGTCTAGCGCCTGCGCATTTGTCCCCAGAAATTCCTTCGCCTCCAGGGCTGCAAGCCTCTCCTCCACTTCCGACATTGACGTGTGTCAGTTGAGGCTGGAAAATCTGGGCAGGCGATCGAAGGGGAACAAACTCGGGAACATAAAACTGCGACGGCGTGCGATCTTGGCCAAGACGGCCGCATTTCGAAACCGAATTTGTTACGATCGGATCGGCAGGTCGGGTCGGCATGCGCATGCTGGACTTCGTTATCTCCGAGGCTTCGGGCCTTTTGCGTGCGCTCGTCGACGTCGTGAAGGCCAGCAGAGAGAGAGAGTTGAATTAGACTTCCTAAGGAGGCGAAGTGGCTCAGGGCTCGGAGCAAAAAACGGGTCGCTCCTCATCGCAAACCCTGTCAGCAGAGTCCTCCCACCTACGGGAATGTACGCACATGAGAGAGATGTGCATGCAGTATGGTTCTTGCACTTGTGCAAGATTGGGCGTCTTCTGCAGCAGTCCCTTTGATGGGAGGCCCCAGGGTGGGGGCCACCTCGAACCCCCGGCCAGGGATTCGAGCGGAGGGTGCCCCGGATTCATCTATCCGTTGGGCCCCGGTACATTCATTAGAACTGATCATCACTTTGCGCAGCAGCCGTCCCTTCGCCGACTGGACGGCAGTGCGCTGCGTTGTCGCTCTGTCGTGCACGCTCTCGTGCCTCGTTGTTGTGACACGGGAGTAGAGTCGAGAGGTAGCCCTCGACGAGACGACCGGCGCTGCGATGCCAGACCTCGCTGCCGCCGAGCTCAGCATTCCGGCCGAGCAGCACCCCGATCCCGCAAAGCCACTGGTGATGCCCGAGCTCAGCATTCCGGCCGAGCAGCACCCCGATCCCGCAAAGCCACTGGTGATGCCCGTCGACTCAACAGTGGTAGGCTCTACCCGGCGCTTCATTCCGTGGTCGGCGGTGGGCAATCCGGCCTTGGCCTCTCGGAGTGAGTTGTCCGGAAGGCCAGCCGGCGCGCGGTCGAACTTGCCCAACGCCGAGTCCTCGGAGTCGCCTGTCGAAGTCATGACTGGCGCCTTCCTCGAGGGCTCGAGCGAGTCGTGAAGCTTGCGCAGCCCCGCCAGGATCGAAGCGAACGGCTTGCCGTTGGTCAGCGCGTGTTGGTAGGTGGGTAGCCGCGCGTGAAGCTGAGCATCCAGATCAGTCAGGAGCAAGTCCATAGGACGCCGATCCGTCGGAAAGTAGAGCGAGACGAGCTGCCGGTAGGCTTCATAAACGACCGACGGGGGCGTTGGCCGAGGCAGCGCACGGAGCAGGGAGTCGAGCGTCGGCGCCTTGGCTGCAATAGCGCGCGAGCAACGCTGCTCGGCCACTCGGTCGCGCGCCACGGTGGTCCCGCCCACATACTCGGCGCGAGTCTCAACCTCCGCAGAGTAGTTCTGAAAAGAGTTGGTCCTCAGGCAGGCCGGGAAACTCGAGCGGGTAGTCTTCAGCATGCTGAGCACATGCCGAGCGAGCAGGGAGGGATGCCCATCGCTCGCTCGCGGAGTGATGTGACCAGCGGCGGCAGCGAGCGATGCAGCCCCCACGACGGCGCTCCCCATGGGATCGACGCGCGCTGCCGCCGTGAAGACGGGCCCCAAGCAGCGGGTCATGTCAGACAGGGCTGCGAACGGGACGTCGGCCGTAGGGTGCGTCGCAAAGAGCCCCGACTGTCGCGTACTGCAAGAAGTCGACGACCTTTGCTTCTGCCGATGGCGCTGGTCCCAAGGGTGTGATCGCCTCAGAGTACCCCAAATCGCCCCACTGCAGATAGAGCTCGGGCACCGGGATTTGGCGGGAGTGCAGAGCCTGGATGCACACCGTACGGAACGCATCCTCATCCACGTGCACCGTGCTGAAAACGCCGAGGTCGGACAAGGCGCCGAGGATGCGGCGCCAAGCCGCGGCCAATACGGCCAGCCGCAAGACGCTGAGCCTGTCAAAGTGGGTGGCCACAGCGGGCTCGGGCTCACTGAAGGCGAGCAGCGCACTGATGGCGACCCACTGCGGAATCTGGACCCACGACGGTTGCATCCCCGGAGGAGGAGGGGGCAGCTGGAGGAAGGCCGGATTGCCCACCACAGACCACGGAATGAAGCGCAGGGTAGAGCCCACCACTGTTGAGTCGACGGGTATCACCAGTGGCTTTGCGGGATCGGGGTGCTGCTCGGCTGGAATGCTGAGCTCGGCGGCAGTGAGGTCTGGCATCGCAGCGCCGGTCGTCTCGTCGAGGGCTACCTCTCGACTCTACTCCCGTGTCACAACAACGAGGCACGAGAGCGTGCACGACAGAGCGACAACGCAGCGCACTGCCGTCCAGTCGGCGAAGGGACGGCTGCTGCGCAAAGTGATCAGTTCTAATGAATGTACC
The DNA here is from genome assembly GCF_000372725.1 of Emiliania huxleyi CCMP1516. NCBI lineage: Eukaryota > Haptophyta > Isochrysidales > Noelaerhabdaceae > Emiliania > Emiliania huxleyi. The sequence continues at coordinate 128,196 of NW_005201287.1, read as the reverse complement.
GGGGCCCAACGGATAGATGAATCCGGGGCACCCTCCGCTCGAATCCCTGGCCGGGGGTTCGAGGTGGCCCCCACCCTGGGGCCTCCCATCAAAGGGACTGCGGCAGAAGACGCCCAATCTTGCACAAGTGCAAGAACCATACACAATCAAAAACCCTTCGGGTCACTCCTCATCGCAAACCCTGTCAGCAGTCCTCCTCCGGGAATGTACGTAAGAGCCACATACAGAGAAAAAGTAGAAAAACGCCGAGATACTGAAAGAAAGAAAACCGCGCGCGGCCTCAGCCGGCCTCCAGCCAGTTTGCGCTTTGCAGTACCGGGTACGCACTGGAGCCACACGCACAGCTGCGCGGTATCTATCACCATGTCGATGACTCGCCCGCTCCGCGATCTGCCCAAGTGCGAGCTCCACATCCATCTCGAGGGAGCGATGCGGACGGAGACCCTCGCGGACCTGTGCGCAAAGCACGGCATCACCCGGCCGGAGGACACGCGCCACAGAATGTATTCAAATTTCGACGCCTTTGCCAGCGCGTACCGCGCAGCGTGCGAGTGCCTCCGCCACCGCGACGACGTCTTCCGCATTGTGCGTGAACTCCTTGAGGACGCGCTCGCCGCCGGCTGCCGCTGGGTTGAGGTTGCGCCGAGCTTGCAGCTGTGGTGCGACCGCTTCGACGGCCTCGAGCCGACGGTGCTGCTGCTGCTCGAGGCGGCGGCGGCGGCCGAGGACTCCCTCGGCGGCCGAGTGGTGAGCCGAGATCCAGCCGAGAGATCCAGCGGAGGTCCAGCCGAGGTCCAGCTGAGATCCAGCCGAGGCCCAGCCGAGGTCCAGCCGAGGTCCAGCCGAGGTGTGGCTGAGAGTGTGGCCGGGGCGCAGCTCGCTGGCCTCTGTCGAGGCGGACTAGAACCGACTCCACCTCACCGCCCGCCCGGCCGCCCCAGGCGTGCGCGTACATCTTCTCGGCCGAGAGGCATGAGCCGGCCGCCAACGCCGAGCGGCTGGCCACGGTGGTGGGCGGGGTCGTCTCGCGAGGCCAGCACCTCGTCCACGGCCGGGCGGGCATCGTCGGCTTTGGCCTGCACTCTGCCGAGCCGGGCAACCCGCCGGCGCCCTTCGCCGAGGCGTTTCGGATCGCCGCCGCGGCCGGGCTCGCCGCGTTTCCGCACGCCGGCGAGCTCGCTCCGGGGGGCGGCGCGTCGGGTGCGGACTCTGTGCGGTCGGCGGTTGACGACTTGGGCGCCCGGCGGGTGGCGCACGGCGTGCTGTGCTTCTGCGACAAGCCCCTCGTGCAGAGGCTTGCGCGCGAGGCGATCTGCCTCGACGTGTGCCCGAGCTCGAACGTGCTGCTGCGGTCGGTGCCGTCGCTGGAGGAGCACCCGCTGCCGGCGCTACTGCGCGCGGGCGTCCCGGTGACAATCAACTCGGACGACCCGCTGCTCTTTGGGCCTCGGCTGCTCGAGGAGTACGAGGCGTGCCGCGCGGAGCTGCACATGACAGACGAGGAGCTGGCGAGGGCAGCCACCTGCTCCTTCGAGCACTCGATGGCGCCCGAGGACGTCAAACGACGAGGCGTTGCTGACGTCAAGCGCTGGCTGGAGGGTGCTGGCTGAAAAGAGGAGTTGGCGCGCCGACTTTTCCGCTGCGTTGAGGGCTCGGCGAGCCCAGCAGATGTGAGCCTCAGCATCAGATGTTGCGATTCTCAGATGAGAGACCGGAAGCGTGAGGCGTGCGGCGCGACTTTGCTCTTTGGCGCAATATCGACATGTGTTTGGTCTTGCGCGCTGTATAACACACGTGTTTGATCATGCCACGATCCGTCTTAAAGCCGTAAATTTCTATTATAGTGTGTGCGACACAGTGTAGTCGAAGTTTTGTCGAGTGAGGAGTGTACGGGCAGCTCTGGGCCGGCGCGGGGGCCCTAGAGGGTGTTCATGCGGAGGGGAGATGGGGTCCCATGGCCCGCCGCAGGCGCCGGTTTTTGGCGCCATTTTTCTTTTTTTGCGCGATTTTTCACTTGTTCATGGGTTTGGGAATTCGGCGTACTTGCGGCCATGCTATCACGCCTTGCGACAACCTGTCGGCGCTGCTGACCGTGCCATGATGCACAATTGATCACCTGCATAGCTCGCGGCCTTAGTATCAAGCATTCAGTGACGACCTGATCCTACGGCCAGTAGGAAGGTGTCCTTCCATCGAAGCATCGTGTGCACGCTTCTGGCGCAATGCGCGTCGCCTCGGATTGGCTGCTGGCACTCTCAAGGCTGTGCCTACACAGCCTCGCGCGCATGGGCAGTCAAGAGGGACCACGCTCCTTCTCAGGACAGCGCCGGTGCCTCTCTCTTGGACCGGCAAAGGTGGTGGTCTCGTGTCACCAATGTGGGAGCGACCAGTGCGGCATCGCGCCATCGACAGCTCTGGACTGCGCCTCACCACTGACCGGGAAGGCCGCCAAGTGGGCCAGCACCGGTCGCATATTGTGGCAGCAGTCAGCAGTTCATGGCTGATAGCTAGAGCAGCAGCGTCAGGGTCGCAGGGTCGGATCGTGTCAAGCCTCTCGCCCGGCCGGCCGCGTGCAGACGTCGGCCTGTCTGCTGTCTGGAGTGATCTGTCGGCGGTCAGTACGACCAATCAGGTTGGAGGTTTCTCATGATTGGAGGGTCTATCTGTATGTACTCCTCGAGATCTCTCCAAATCTGCCCTCTGTTAGACCAGGTTAGATCGGTAAGTCGGTGCTAGTGGAGACTAGTGGAGCCGGAGCCCCGTTTCCGCACTGCTGCGCGGCGCACGGTGCCTCCGGGGGCCCCCGCGCCACCCCAGAGACGGGCAGTGTGGTCTGTGGACCGTGAGTTGGCCAGGGGTTGTGCGCCGATCAACGTGGACGACGGCTTAAAGTGCTAGTCCCCGTCGCGCGTCGGGAGTATACAACCCCGGCTAGCCGCCGACCAAACACAAACAAACCCAAACCCAAAAGAGAGAATTTTACAACAATACAAATTGTGCAACACTAACAATTGTTAGTGCCAGTGCGCGCCAGTGGCACTAACAATTGTTAGTTTGTTAGTGCCAGTGCGCGCCAGTCCCGTGCAAAAGTGAGAATCCTCACCCCGCGTGATGAATACTTGCGCGGACGGGCGTAAACTTGGATGACCTGACCTTGACGAGCTTGACCATCCGCCCCGCGCCGCCATCCCGCACGGCATGCACCTCGCGCCCCGTGACTACAAACCAGCGACCGTCACCGGACTCATCTCTGGCTTTGGAGTGCTCGGCAGTGCGGGAGGGTGGTATTCTGCAGTGGCGCCTCCTGGGCAAGAACGCGGCCTTTCGTCCAGACTGCAGCTGGCACTGTACAAGTTAGGAGTTCGGAGCAACCACGGCTACTGGATGTGGAGTGGCTTGTCGGCGTCGTGATATCCCTCAGCATGCTGGTTGAGCAGCGACGCAATGCGCCAACGCGGCGGCAACGCGGCGGCGCTCAGCAGACTGAGAAGCAGGCGCGATGCCCCTTCCGACCGCCTTTCGCGCTTTGGTGCTCGTCCATCAGCACACAATAGCCGAGAGTGACACTCGCCTCGAGCTCGCGCGCATCGGCACCGCTCGCATCATCGAGGGGCTGCAGGCGGAGCTGGACGAAGCGGAAAGGCGGCGAGAGGAGATGTCCTACGAGCTGCTGGGCCGCCGCCCAAGATCCGGCGGCTGGCGGTACGTCGCCGCGGACAGCTTTGACCGCCTCCAGCCCACCTTCAACTCCCAGCGAGCGAAGGAACTGGAGCGAATTAGGCTCCTTCGAGGTCCGAGCTGAACTGTGCTGACGGCCTAAAGCCGTAGCTAGCTTTTCACTCTCACGCAGGTTCCAGGCGAAAATGCACAGTAGCCAAGACGCAAACGATTACGATGGTCTGGGTTTTTGCCCCGTGATTGTGTGCTGCGCCACACACGCCGGGCGGGTCTCAGAGACATGCACTGGCCACACTGGCGTGGCACTGCGCACTGGCTGCCGCACTCGCAGAGCTTTACCTTCTTACGAGACGCTTCACTCCGGTCTCCGCGCACCACGGCTCACGCGGGCGCGGCTCGGCCGACTGCACGCTAAAGGCTACAGGGTTGTTGCACGAGTATATGGGCCAAAAGCGTCGAAAATGTCCCAAAAAAGTTCTTGCGCTTCGGCGGTTAGTGGTGCGCTAACCTCCGAGAAACCCTTCGGGTCGCTCCTCATCGCAAACCCTGTCCAGCCCTGTCAGCAGAGTCTCCTACGGGAATGTACGTAAGAGCTACATACACTGAAAAAGCGTGTCTCGAGTTTGTTGCAGCCCCACAGCCGGCGCACGCTGCCAGGAAGCACCGCTCGCGTGTCGGCGGCACTCCCTGGCACCCAGTGAGTGCCGCGAACCGACCAGACGGAACAGGCTCGACGCCGCGCTCGCTGTGGGGCTGCAACAAACTCGCCGCCGAGCGTGCCACCGAAGGTGTCCCGGCGGAGGTGGTGGAGTTTGAGACCTGAGGCTGCGGAGGTGACGCCTGAGGTACCGGCCCGTGTACGGCGACTCAGCCGGCGACCGCCACGGGCTCAGGCGAGACTTGTCGACTCGTTCCGGCTCAGCTTCACCATGGTCCTCGGGCGTCTGTCGACGTCAGGACCACCCATACAGCTCGCGGGTTTGAGGTCGCAAGAGCCAAGATGGTGGCGTTTGGACATCCCAACCATCCCACAAGACAGCCTGTAGGTGATGGCGGGACGGCGCAGTGTTTGTGGCACTCGGCAGTAGGCACCTGCGGCACGGCCCCGCTGTCGGCTCTCGCGGGCTGCGGAACCGGCCCCAGAAGGGGACGGTCCGGGCGAGTGTGGCAGCTCCTGCGCTAGTATGGGCACCATCTATCACAACACTACTGACCCTGGCCATTAGAGCTGCCAGGGATAGCGTCAGGAGCCGGTAGGAGTCAAAACCCCTCATATTTGAGACATCGTGGCCCATATACTCGTGCAACAACCCTACACGCTCGCACACCACCTGCAGAGTGGCTCTCCCAGGCGCTCAGCCCACGGCGGAGGCACGCCAGGCCCCGGGCAGCCGGCCGTCACTCGCCTAAGCGCCTAAGCGGCCTAAGCAGCGGGGGTGCTTAGGGTGCTTAGGCGCTTAGGCGGCCCTTGCGAGCGTGGCGGCGTGGTGGTATCATAATACAAGAGACTCCGATGACACGCATGATGCCCCTGCTAGTGTCATCGCTCAGAGAGCAGCCCCACCACGTCGAAAGTCTACCACTGTCCCTGGTCGCACACCGCCGCTGCGCTGCGCTGGTGCGGCTACTCATCATCAGCCTCGTCACACGCCTCCGCCAGCAGCGTGAACTCCTTATCCAGCCGGTTCTTGTAATCTTGTATCGCTGACTTGACCGTGTCCGCACCTGCATGGTCCAGAAGGTCGCCGTGAAAGACCCAAGCGACAGAATGGAAGCCACGGTCGTCGGGACCACTGCCGAACCTGCCAGAGACGAGGTACTCCAAGCGCTCGTCGTCTTCATCGACAGGGTTCCTCAGCGCCACCGCAGTCATCTGGCTCGGGTCGCAGTAGCGCATGCCGAGCACCTCTTCAATCTCCAGCAAGTCTGCGTCCACGTTGCCGACGCCGCGTGCGTCCACTCATCCACTCTAGGACGAGTTGGTCGTGCCGAGGTTTGCTCTCCGACGCCGTGCCGAGCGAAACCTTTTCCTTCGAAGCCCGGCGACGTAGCCGGGCGAGCGGAATAGGGCAGCCCTAGAGAGCACCTTGAGGCCATTCAATAGAGCCCGTGGTATAGTCGAGAGTCGATCGCCGGCCGGCGCAGTGCTGCTCTGACCGCTCCGACGTGCCGCCTCCGCGGGGCCGCCGCCGCGGAGACGTGCACATAGGCAAGTTGGTATTTTCATATATGAACTTCAAAATAACATTGGCTAATCTAATTCTACTCATCACGACTCGCCAGAGACACCCCCACACTATGGGGTCATTGTGTAGCCCTGCTTAGAAGGTGAAAAGGTTTACTCGTGCAAGGTCCCGTACGGCTTTGGCTAGTTCCATTTCACTGTGGCACAGCTCGCGTTACAAAACCTTGATTTTGACCATTGCGCGACAAAGGTACATCTCGGTGCCTTCCAGAGGCAGCTGCGACCCCGCCGAGTGGACGGTAACGCACAGCAGGTGGCGCGGTGCATTACCGTCCACTCCGCTGGGTCGCAGCTGCCTCTGCGCGTCCTGGGGATGTACCTTTGTCGCGCGCCGGAGACGACTCGACGCCGCTGAGATCGGAGATCAAGCTCTGACAGGTCGCACGTCGCTCCTTTGACGCCGACGTGACTCACCCGTGCAGATCACATCAGGACACGGTCTCGACGCGCTCGGTACGACGCCTGCGACCCGTCTTGGGTCAAGTGGCACGACGCTCATCGCGCCTACCAGCGCTGCCGTACAGGTTGCCACGACGAGGTCGAGCACGCTTCTATACGCTCGCCCAGCCTCCCTTTCCATCCCATTAGGCAGCCTGGGAACGGTGGCGGTAAGAGGCAAAGCCTACGAGGGGTGGTGGAACCACATGTCGCGGCTACTGCCGGCTCGACCCCACGATAGCCTCCGGAGGCTGACTTTGCGGCACCATCATCGGACGATGTCGACGAGTTGGGTCGCGCTCGCGGTAGCCAGGTAGCCCCCCATACTAGTAGCACCGGCCATGGCCGCAGGAAGCTCGGGGGAGGGCGCTGGGAGCAACACGGAGCTCCGTTGGACGCGTTTTCAAGATTAGCGTGTCAGAGTGAATTGGAACTAGCCTTTACGTATGCGGCTCTCAGGGCTCACCGTGTGTACAGTGTAGTCGGCCGCTCCGGCTCGTGAATGCCTCGCGATGTTAACGATCATGAGATGTTTTAACTCTTTACACTTTAGCGAGACCGAGAGACTGTGCTCTCAATCCTCAAAATAGGCTATTGATACATTACAGCGGGGGGGAGGAGAATCAAACAGTTGGGGGGGCGCGGTCAATACATCCATCGGTGGGAGCGAGAGTCAGAGCTCTCCGCTCGATCTCGCAGTGGGGGGCGGCAAGTACTTGTGAAGACTGGGATGCTGTGGAGTTCTGGTTATGGTGCATGCCTTCAGTCTGAAGTGTAGTGGCTGGCGAGCCGGAGTGGGGCCAGGAGTGGGGCTCGGCCCGCCCCCCTCCCCGTCAGGCTCCGTTTCCACTGCTGCTGCCCCTGCTGCCGTTCTGCTCGCGGCACGAACCTCGAGCGCTGGGCGCGCGCAGCCCTGTGGTCGGGGACGGCGCGTGGCTGCCAGGGTAGGAGCCGAAGCCGGGGTCGGGCGCCTCGCCCTCGCTCTCCGAGTCGAGCGTGCGCGGCAAAAAGTCGAAAGTGAATGCGCGCCGCACCTCGATCCCGGCAGACGGCTCGGGCTCGGGCGAGGCCGTGGCGAGCCGCGACGGGGAGATGAGGGCCCACGAGCTGACGCCTGTGAGTGATGAGTCCTCATAGTGACTCGCTCATGAGGACTCATCAACCATTCATGCGGAGGGCCCACGAGCTGGGCGCCTCCGTCGGCGGCGTCCGCGTCGACGACGGCGTCGACGAGCTGCGACCACTTTGGCGCCTCGACGTCGAGCGAGAGCCACTCGGAGCGCACCACCTGCTCGAGCGTCCACCTCCGCTCGGGCGACACCTCGAGCATCCCGCCTGCGGGGACGTGTCGCGGACGTGTCGCGGACGTGTCGTGGTGCGGAGGGAGACACGTCGAGGTCTCCCGCCGAGCAGCTGCGTCGCCAGCTCCGACACGTGCGGGGGCAGCGAGGGGAGGCCCTGCCGGATCTTCTTGTACAGCAGCGTGGTCGAGTCCGCCTCGAAGGGGAGCCGGTAGCAGAGCAGCACGTGCAGGATGACGCCGAGGGACCAGACGTCCGCCTCTCGGCCGTCGTAGCGCGCGGTGCCGTCGAAGTTGAGGATCTCGGGCGCGACGTAGTGCGGAGAGCCGCACGAGGTGGAGAGCAGCTGCCCCGCCTGCAGGGTGGCCGGGCGCTCGTCGGTGAGTGCTTCATTCGAGCTGATTGGCCGCCGCCCTGCCCGCGGGACGGGCTACTTGCTCTCGGTGAGTGATTCATGCGTGTCAACCGACCGCTTCACTCCCGCTCCTTCCGCCTGCATGATGGTTGAGAGCCCAAAGTCTGCGACGCGGATCTGAAAGTCGTCTCCGACCCGCTCGAGAAGGATGTTCTCCGGCTTGAGGTCGCGGTGCGCGACGCCGAGCGAGTGGCAAAAGGAGACGCCGCAGCAGATCTGCGCGAAGATGGCGCGCACCTGCTCCTCGCGGAAGCGCGGCTGCGTGTTGAGCACCTCGAGCAGGTCGCCTCCGTGCACGTACTCCATCACCATCAGGATCTCGGAGGGCGTGTGCAGCACCTGCGGGACATGTCTCGGACATGTCGTGGACCACGGAGACGTCCTGCACGCAACCCTCAGGGAGGGCGTGTGCAGCGCCTCGTGAAGCCGGATGACGTTCGGGTGGTTGAGCAGCTTGAGGAGCCGGATCTCGCGCGCCAGCCGCTCCCCCTGCGCCGCGAACACGATCCGGTTCCGGTTGAGGCACTTGATGGCAACCATCTGCCCGTCGGCCAGCCGCTGCGCCAGCTTCACCTTGCCAAATGTCCCCGTCCCGAGCGTGCGGCCGACGCGGTACTCGTGCGACGCCTGGCCGGTGCCGCCAATGCCGCCGGCCGGCCGGCTCCGCATGTGCGTCCTCCAAAGGTCGTCGCTCGTCGCCTGCGACGGCACCGCGCCACCGAGCGCGAGGAAGAGCTCCGCAGCAGACCGCTCCGGCGCGAGGAAATATGAGGTCGGCCGGCGGGAGGCGCGGACGACGCCGTCGAGCTGGAGCTCAAGCGTGCCGGTCGGCGCCGCGGGGTCGGTTGCGGGCCGCAGCGCCGTCACTGCGGCGAGGTTGAGCTGGCCTTTGAAGGTCTTGCCGCGCCGCCCAAACAGCTTGAGCACTTGGCCCTCGACGATAAAGTGGCGCCGCTTCTGCTCCGCCGTGCTCCAGCTCCCCTCGCAATAGAGGCCAGGGATCGCCTGCCGGGCTGGCATTCGCTGCGGCGGGCAGCGGACGGCGGGGGGGGGCGACCTGCAGAAGGCACTCTGCACGCGGCGGGCAGCTAGTGGACGGCGTGGCCGACAGGCTTTCTGCAGGGAAGAAAAATACGTGGGTTTGCTGTTCACAGCTAGGGACGGCCTCTGCGGCAAAGTCAAACCACCCCACCTACCACCTACCACCTACCTACCGCAGCAAACCTTCGGCTCCATTTCAGAGGCTCGCCGCGCCCGTGCGGCGCGCCGAGGCGGCGCCGAGGCCGGCGCCTTGCTCCCGGCCCGCGGCCGGCACCGCCTCGGCCCACAACTGACCGCCCTGCGGCCCCTGCGCAGGCGTGCCGCAGGCGTCGCTCAAAAAGCGACGGCCGGGTGTGGGCTGCTCCCTTGACCCGTCACCCGCCGCGCCCTCGCCCGGCCGCCTCACCGCTCACGGAGCGCTCGGCTGCTCGCCGCCGCCGCCGCGCGTCCCGCGCCGCCACGCTTGCCCCCTTCCTGACGCGCGCTCTGCACCAGAGCGCGCGTCGCTGTCACAGACGGAGCAGCGACCGCGCCAGCGGTCGCTGCTCCGCCCCTCCGTCGCGCGCGCCGCGCGCGCGCTGCCGCCGCCGCCGCCGCGCCGCCCCCTCTCCTCGCCGTCTTCCCCACCCCTACCCTCTGATGCGCGCGCGCGGCCGCGCGCTGCGCGCCCCCGCCCCCACCCCCGCCCCCGCCCCCGCCCCCGCTCCCAAGCGCCCCTTCCCCGGTAGGTGTGCGTAGAAAATGGAACCAATCGAGAGGTGGCAGAAGCCGCCGTGTGTGACACATATTGCGGCACGTGAGTGAGACAGACGGCCCCGGCGCGCGCGCGCAGCGCAACAGGCGTTTTTTATGCAAACAGCAAACGGGACGGCCTGCGCAGCCTCTAACTATGAGGGCTTCGCGGGGGCAGACCAAGCGAGGAGGCGTGAAGGTTGTCCCATCCCTCCCTTGGCGCTTGGGTTGCGTGTTTTCTTTATTTCTTTCTTGCTTACGGGAGGGGTATTCTGCGTTAGATCTAGATCTAAGTGAACGAACCTTTTCAGGGCCAGGGGCAGGGCTTAAAGTTGCTCGGAGGCGAGGGGGGGGGGGGGGGGTGATAAACGAACTCCGAAAGATCTCAGGCGCGATCGCCGCACGAGGGAGGAGGCTTAGGGTACCCCTAGGCTTAAAAGGGTGGGCCCTGGGGCGCCTGCGGCTTAAACGGCTTAAAACCGGCCTAGGCCGGTTTTAAGAGCTGCTGGGCCGCCGATTCCTTAAACGGTCTTAAACGCTTAAACGGTGCGGGAGAGCTCCCGAGGTCGATGGCGTCCGGGAGGCTCCCGGTAGACGCCGGAGGCCGGGAAGCTGGCTACAGTCAGCTGGCACGCGTCCCCTATGCGAGTATGGCTCCTGCCAGTGCACCAGACCTACAGATGTGTCTTCAGAGGCGGGTTTGTGCCTAATAAAGGCAGTATTGGATAAAACGGCGCGGAACCCAGCGACGCATGCCGGCGAGGCCGATTTTCTTAAACAGACTTAAAAGAGGGACCCCCCGTGCCTGCAATCTCTTAAATGACAATTTGAGCCCCCAAACCTCCTCATTTCCTAAAAGGTCTTAAAACAATCCGGCCCTCAGAACCCTAGGGGTACCCTAAGGGAGGAGGGACCCGAGCCGGGCCATGTGGAACTGGAAGAGGCGGCTAGTGTGCTAGTCTTCCCCCATCTCGTGTATTCGTGAGCCGAACGACCCCCGGCTAGCGTAGGGCTCTCCTTTGTGCTATCGGGCCTCTCGGGCGGGACCACCTACCTGGTTCAGGTGCAAGGCCGCAACTCGAAGGGCCCCGGCCGCATGACGCGGCCGCTGCGGCTCACCACCGACTCGGGTGGCGCGCCGCTCATTGCTGCGAGCGCGCCCAAGCCGTCCCGCTCACACAGCTGCAGGCGCCGGGTGAGCACACACACCACTGGCGTGGCACGCCGTGGTCCACGGCACCGCCTCCGAATAGGTCGGTCGGCCTCGAGCTTCCAGCGCTGCGGGCGGGCTGCCGCGGCGAGGCCTTCTTCACCGTGCAGGGCCGCTCGCTCCTCCCCGCCGACGAGCTGGTGGGGTACCCGGGCAGGTTGACGGGCGACTGGTCCGACGTGGTGCCTCGCACCGCGGGGTCGACGGCGCTGATCGACGGGCTGGAAGAGTACGACGCGGTCGAGTTCCGAGTCGTGGCGCACAACGACGACGGCGCGGGCCCGCCATCCGAGCCGACGGGCCCCCTGCTGACCGATTCGGACAACGCCGCGGCTCTCGCCGCGCCGCGCGTGATCGCGACGAGCTCAGCGTCCTTTGCAATCACGTGGGGGGAGCTGGGCGGCGCCTGCCGGCCGAAGCTGCGCTGGGCGGTGTCTGTGCTGCGCGAGCCGTCGAGGCACGCCTCGATCGACGACGCGCCGTGGGAGACGCTCGCCTACGCCGTTGCGGGAGTCGGCTTCCAGGCCCTCCCGCTGCGGTGCCCAGCGTCAGGCTGCGCCTTCCGCGTGACGCCGGTGGGCCTGCGGGGGCTGGAGCGGCCGTCGGCGCCGAGCGAGCCGGCCGCGTCCCTACCTTTGCCTGCGCTGCATCCTGAGGCGGCGCGCCTTCAGCTCAGGCTGAGGAGGCCGCAGGTGGGTCGCGACCTGACTCAGATGGCCGATCTCGTCGCCGCGGAGATCGCCGCGCAGCTGCGGGTGGACGCCGCATCCGTCGAGGTCCGCGACATGTTTGGAGCAGGCCAGTACCTCGTGCTCGACCTCTTTGCGGCCTCGCAGTCGGGCGCCGCCGACGCGAGCACGGCGGCGCGGCTACTGGCCCAGCAGCTGCAGGTGGTCGTTGAGCATCTCCCCGCCTTTGCTCTCTCCTCGTCGGAGATCTGCTCGGACCTCGACGCGGTGGCGGGCGCGCAGCTGCTGCTCGAGGACGGGCGGCTGACGCAGGTTTTTGTCTCGGAGGAGGCGAGGGCGGCGGCGGAGCGGCTGCCCAAGGGTCGCTGGGCCTCGTCGCCCGCCGCCACCTTCACCGAAGTGGTCGGAATTGCACTGCTCGTCATCGTCTTTGCGGGCACCTGCCTCCGCCACACACTGCGCGTGGTGCGGGCGAGGGCGAACCAGGCGGAGTACGGCCGGATAGCCACGCCGGCGCCGCCCGCGGCAGACCGGCGCAAGGTGAGAGACAGGCCCAAGCGTGTGAGCGCGATGGAGACGGACGGGGCGTAGCATTAGGGGGTCGGGGGAGGGCGTGGTGGGCAGGGCCCGGGGGGCGCCAGGGCGTGTCTAGAGGCAGCTGGGGGGGTCGTCTATAGCTGTGTTGGGCGCGCTAGAGCCGAGAATACAAGAATGTGGTCGTTTTTCTCATCGGATGCTCGCTATATATATAACATCGATTGAAAAAATGCGATAAGGCGATAACCGATATGTTATCGGCCCTGAGGGCCGGGTAGGAGGGGTCTAGGTTACCTCTACCTCTGAGGGCCTGCGGCCCTCTTACCTTTACCTCTGGGCAGCCGTGGGCCCTTTTACCTTTTACCTCTAGCTCTACCTCTGAGCGACCGGCCTAGGGCCGTGATTTACCTGTGCGTGATCTCTCGTGTCTCGAGTGATCTCTCGAGTGATCTCGATAATATGTGATCTTCGATGGACGATGCAGCTATTTTCAGGGCTGAAATTTTCACTCGCAGGCTCGTAGAGAAGGGAAAAATACAAACAATGCGCAGCCGCACGAGTGTGTTTCTGAGATCGGCTTAGGTGAGTGGCCAGGCATTTCACAAAATGGGCGCCTGGGAGCAGCTCACGCGCGACGCGTCGGAAGCGCCGCGATCTTCTCGGCTTGCCCTTGCCGCTCACAAGCGGATGCTGACGCCTCGCGACCGGAGGAAGTTGAGCACGCGATCCGGATGCCTCTTGTAGTCCTCCAGCAGATCGAAGCCGTTCCGGCCGACTCGGCTCGCGCCCCAGAAGATTTGGTTCTCCGTCATTACCCTCGTCACGTCCTCCTCCGTCCCCTTGTGCTTGCCCCAGCGAGCGCTCGTGCTCTCCGCGAGCTCCGGGTACTCCCCGTCGCCGTCGCTAAAGTCGTCGTCCTCCGACCACCGCTCCGCGTGTGGATCCGGGCGGTCGGCATCCCCCTGGAGCGGCCAGCCGCGCTCCATGGCGACCGAGAAGGGGCGGATCTTGACGCACACCGCGTCGCCGGCCGGCGTCTCGAAGCGGATGTCCATGCCGCCGGAGCCGTCGCGCGCGCGGGCGGGCGGCGCCGGGTGCTCCTCGTACTCGGTCATCTGGCCGACTGGGTCGCGCAGCGCACACTTGTACGCTCCGCTCAGATCGCACAGGTAGCGCAGCGCCTCGGCGCGCGCCTCGAAGGCGTCGTCCACGTGCAGCGGGCCGAGGGTGATCGTCTCGGGGTGATCGTCGTCGCCCGTGGGCTCGAGGATCCGTGCGTACCACGGAGGGGTTCCGATGTCGTCCATGGGGTACGGCGCGGGGCGGTTTAAGGCGGGGTACGCTTGCACGGCGCCGCGGGGGCGGGGGAAGACGTTGAAGCGGAAGCGGAAGTGGTGCGCGCACGAGGAGCACGGCTTGAAGCGCACGCGCGGCGCGACGTACTCAAATGTTTGCTTCTCGAACTCGGTGCGGCTGGAGCGGTGCCAGCTCTCGATCATCGGGCAGGAGCGGTGGTGGTACTTGGCCCGTGACACATAGACGACGTGCGCGCGATCGACCTCGTCCAGATCCGACGGGACGTCCGTGGGCACCTCGAGCGGGCGCGGCAGAGGCGGCGGCGCCATCACCGCGTGAAGCTCGGAGCCGGTACTCGACAAGCGCGAGCGGTTGCGCGCCATCTGCTCGGCGACGCGACGAGGCCGTCGATGCCCGCCCCCGGGCGCACGTGCCCCCCTCGCAGGGGCTGCTGGTTTACAATTTGCGCGAGCTCGAGCATGAGTCCAAAGGCCTCCGGGCGCTGCTGCCAGGCGCTGGCCTTGCAGCGCTCCGCGAGCTCGCCAAGCTGCGACTGCAAGGACGCGTCCGTGTGCACCACGCGCACGGCGGTGCCGGCGAGCACGCAGCCGAAGGCGTAGACGTCGATCTCGCTCCCGTAGTCGCCGCTGCGCACGCGCGGGTCGCGGAACACCGACGTGCCCACGCGCGCGAGCTTGCGTGGCGCGTCGATGCGCTGGATGCTGCCGAAATCTGCGAGGACGCCGCAGAGCACCTTGTCCGGACCGGCGTGCCGATCCATGTGAAGCAGCACGTTGCTCTCCTTCACGTCGCCGTGGATGTACCCGGCGTCGTGCACGTGCTGCAGGGCGGTCGCAACGCAGTGTAGGATGCGGGGGAGGGCGCTGCGCGTGACGAGCGCGCCCGGGCGCGGGTGCGACAGCGAGCCAAGCTCGTACAGGGGCATGACGAGCGCCCAGCGGCCGCTGCGGTCGAGGGTGAAGCCGAGCACCTTGACCACGCACGGATGCTGCAGCGTCGTCAGGTGGCGCATCTCCTCAATCAGCGCGTGCGCGCGATCGGCGCGCGGGACGGCCTTGACCGCCATGCTCGCGGGCAGCGCGTCGCGAGCCGCGCGCGCGAGGAGGCGCTCGCGCACTGCGGGCTCCGGAGCGGGGTGGGGCGAGGCTCGGAAGATGGTGCCGAAGGAGCCCTCGCCCACCTTGTCGCTCGAGAGCGCCAGCGCGCCGCGCAGGTCGAAGGTGCGGTCTGGGCGGCTGCCGGGCAGGAAGAGCTCGCGGAAGCGACGGTGCCGCACCGGCACGTCGATGGCAAAGAATCGGACGCCGGGAAGGGCGTCGCGCGCGACGTGGTAGAAGCCAGCGTCGGCGTGCTGCCCGCCCCACGAGTTCTTGAAGCGCCAGAAGTGGTGCGCCGGTACGTTCGCGCCGCCATGCGAGTAGTCCTCGGAGCCCTCGATGACGACGGCGTGGCCGCTGATGCGACCGTGCGGGTCGCCGAGCGCGCCCGCACTGAGGATGCCCATCGGCTCCGCTCGGAAGAAGGCTTCGAAGTGAGCCCACTGCGAGCAGCTCATACGGAAATCCATCACCACCTTGCCCTCGGCCTGCTCGAGCACCTCCATCACCGCGTCCGTGGTCTCCAGCTCTTCGCACTCGGCCTCGTCGCTGTGCGGGCGTACGTACGTACGGAGCGCCCAGTCGAGCACTGTAGGCACGATCGCGCCTTCTTTCCCAAATCGAGCTACGAGCTCTTCGAGGACGGTACTTCGAAGGGGCGCGGACTGCGCAGGAACGCCGAGCCTCCGCAGCGCGTCGACGACAAGCGTGGCCACCGCGTGAGCGTAGCACGTGCCCTCCGAGCCTTGGTCGTGGACATACGAGTTGAGCGCTGCGGTGAACCGCACACGGCGCTGCGCCATCGCGGGCTCTCTGTGGATGAGGACCAAGAAAAATCTTGAGATTGACGACGGTTTCACCTCGCCCGCTCCGCCTCCCAAGGCGCCATGGTAGTCAGCCCGGATACAATATAATATCAGCCCGCGTTCGACGGAAAGTAGCAGGGCGTTCCACGTGTCCGGGGCTCTTGATCAGCCGAGGGCCTTGCTCGCCGAGTGGGGCCACTGACAAACATGAAAGTTCTGGAAGCCAACAGTGGGCTGATATAATAATATGAAAGCCTGTGCCCGCCAAGCCCCAGGAGAGGAGATACATGAATACAGTCCGCCACCGCTGGCAATATACCGCTGGCGCGCCGACGTGCTGCCCGAGCGCGTTTGGGGGCAGCAGCAGCTCCTCGCTAGGTAGGCGCCTTCGGAAGGTGCCACACCCCTTTCCAAGCCGCGCGCGAGTTGAGCTCCGATTTGCGCTCTTTTTCGCACACGCCCGACACTAGTAGGTGAGGATCGACCATCCTCCGCTAGCAGGGCTTCGTCGGGCGCGTCTTCGTTGAGCGGTGGTGCATCTCCCATGCTCCCACCCGCGCCCTCCTGGCAGCCTGCCCGCGGCCCACACCGACGCCCTCGCATGCTCACCCTAGTCGTAGGTGCGTTTTTTTTGCGTGCCCCCCGTCGATACGGGGCGCTGGGCGATGGCTGGGCTTGTCGCCGGGCGAGCTTGCGCCCCTCAGCTGGCCGCGGAGCGGAGGTGCGAAATCGAGGCGGCGCGGCCCATGCGCGCAGCCTGTCCGGCCGGCGCGCGCATGGTTCCGTAGCCCGTCTAGTGCCTCACTGACCGACTCCAGCGCTACGGTGTACGTGGCCGGTGTGATACTGGAGCTGTGGGCAGCCTTGGGGCCGGCGGGAACCGCCGTCTAGCGGTCGCACTAGTCTCTTTTCGTTGTTCGACCTGTTTGTTCGACGGTTGTTCGACCATACTTTGAGCCTTAATTATTAATTCGGGTTTGGGTCTCTGAGGTCGATACTAGCGTCCATAACTTGCCACAAGCATGCTTTACAAAAGTCCTGCGGAGCAGGAGTCGCAGAACCGCCGTCCGCGCGCGCTGTGAACAGTGCCATGGTCGAACGTTGTTCGACGACGTCGAACACGTAGCGAAAGAGAGACCGCGATCGCTGCGCTGCGTCACCGCGGGCTGCGCGTGGGCCTCAACACGTGGGCGAGCTACGCACGAGCATCCGCACGCGCGTGGCGGCTGCTGCGAAGGGCAGCAGACGCATTCCAAGACCGGTGCGGCCGCCGAGGCTGGAACAGCTGGCGCGCGGTGTTCGTGGAGCGCCGGCGGCTGTCGCGGCAGCTGCGTGGGCGAGCGCTCGCAGCCCTCGCGCACGGCAACGAGCGGAAGGCGTTGACGACGTGGGCGCATCGATCGCAGGTGCGCGGGAGGAGGATCCGGCTGTTTTGCCTCGCACTCGCTGCGCTGCGTCACCGCGGGCTGCGCGTGGGCCTCGGCAGCTTGTTCGCCCTCAGCCGAAGCTGGGGCCGGTCCCGTAGCCGAGAGAGCCCGCGCCGATGAGTTCGACGCGGTCGGGGGGCCTTGCGGAGAGGCCAGCGAGATGGCGATCGCTGTACTTCATGGTGTCATCAAGTGACCGGCTGACAAGCCAGAGGTCGATACTCTGGACGACCCATAGGATGCCACGAATGCCTGTGCTGAGGGAGAGGGAGGCGAGGCCAGAGGCAGACTCAGCTGCTCTCGGGTGATCTCGCTTGGTGGCCAAAAATGGCTCTTAAATTCGCGCACCTGGTGTCCGCACTGCCGCATGGTGCGAGCCGCCACTCATGAGAAGGTCTCTGCTGCGATGCTTTTGCTGTGTGCGTCAATGCAGCAACCCATCGAGCGCGTCACTATGACCTGACCCCTCTGATAACCGACGTCGCCAACGGCAAGCCTGCGTCCGTGTTGCATATGCTCTCCAGTCATGTTCGCATTGCGGTGGATTGCCAATTCGAGCCACTCGAGCAATCATGCACAATCAATGCACCGAGAGACGCGCAGATTCTTTGCACCGCGCGGGGGTCAGCAGGCAGGCAGCAAGGTCAAGTGGTCGCGGCACTGGTCATTCGCGATGCGCGGCGCATGATGCGGTAGGCGATGCGATCAGCCGTCGGCAAGCGGCGGTGAAGCCTGGTCCATGGCCGGGCAGGCGCGCCGCAGGCGAAGCGCTCTCGCGGGGCCTTGGTCGTCCCACCTCCCCCCCCCCGAGGACAGAGCCCTCGGCGGGTTACGTTCACGCATCACGGGCGTACGTTTACCTGGTAATACCTGCCCTCACGTGGTTTTTCCGTTTACCTCTACCTCCGGCGGTCTGAGACAGGTTTACCTTTACCTGAGGCCCCCCACGCCAGCCCTACCTCTACCTGCGCCCCCGCCCTCAGAGCCGAATGTTATGTGCCGTGAATGCCGCTAGCCGGCCCGCGCAGCGCCTCGCCCCCCGACGCCCCACGCGCGTTCTCCCAACGTCACTTCATGCTTCACACTTATCGTCTTGGGGGGCAGTATGAGCAGCGTCTGGATGATGTCCTGTGGCGAACATGCGTTGTGATTTGACAGAGGTAACAGTGGCCAGCCACAGGGGCCACACATCGGAAGCAGTCCGCGTTTGCCCGGGGACCTCCTACCCGCCGCGCTCTCGCATCTCATAAACATCTGCATGTCTCCTCCCCTCTCCCTCACGCCGCCTCGTCGAGCAGCTCGACCAGCTCGCGCACGTGCTCCGCGTTCGGGAGTGGCTGCCCCGCCGCCAGCTCGCCCGAGTCCGCCATCGCCGCGTAGCCCGCCCGCACGTCGCGCGCGAGCCGGCGCACCTCGTCGAAAGGCGAGCGCTCGAGCAGCGCGTGGAGCGCGACCACCTGCCGCAATCGTGTCACGCTCTGAGCAGTGTCCCCGCTAGAGACTACAAAACCCCGACTACATCTCGGCTCTCGATCTCGCCTCGGGGTCGGGCTCGCGCAAGCCGTTCGACGCGACCGCCGAAAAGTCGGGCAGCAGCACATCAACGAGGAGGCGCCGTCCGACGAGGCGTGCGACCGCCGACCCGTGCGCCTGCATGTAGCCAGGCCGAGATGCAGCCGAGATGCAGCCGGGATGCAGCCGAGAGATACAGCCGAGATGCAGCCGAGATGCAGCCGAGATGCAGCCGAGATGCAGCCGAGATGCAGCCGAGATGCAGCCGAGGTGCAGCCGAGATGCAGCCGAGGTGCAGCCGAGGTGCAGCCGAGATGCAGCCGAGGTGCAGCCGAGGTGCAGCCGAGGTGCAGCCGAGATGCAGCCGAGGTGCAGCCGAGGTGCAGCCGAGGTGCAGCCGAGGTGCAGCCGAGGTGCGGCCGAGGTGCAGCCGAGATGCAGCCGAGATGCTGCCGAGGTGCAGCCGAGGTGCAGCCGAGATGCAGCCGAGATGCAGCCGAGAGATACAGCCGAGGTGCAGCCGAGGTGCAGCCGAGGTACAGCCGAGATCTAGCCGAGATCTAGCCCTTGCGCCTGCGCGTAGGCCGGCCGCGCGAGCCGCTGCAGCAGCGGGGCGTGCTCGGGCCACAGCCGCGCGTTGGCGTGGAAGGAGCCGCCGAGCAGCTCTCGCTGCGCGTGCGAGAGGGCCTCCCCGTCCGGACGCACCTGTGGGGAACACGTCCCGGACGTGTCGCGGACAAGTCTCGGGCAGCGCCTCTGCGTCCAGCCTCACCTCGCGCGCGCCCGCCGCCGCGTTTGCAAGGATGGCCATCGCAGCGAGGTGACGGAGCGGATCTTCCGCCGCCAGGAGGCCGCCGACGACCTCGCGCAGGGGAGCGCCTCGGCAGAGGGCGCCGCACAGAGCCGCGGCGTCGAGCCGCCCGCCGAAGCCTGCAGGGAAGTTCAGAGAAGCTTCGGAGGAGGGTCCTCTCTAGCTGCTGCGTCGAGCCGCCCGCCGAGGCCTGCGGCAGCCATCGACGCGCCGAGCGGGCGCGCCTAGTAGCAAGCCTCCTCAACTCACTCACTCCTCCGGTTGTCACTCATCGCGGCTGCCGAGCGGAGATCGCCGCGTGCGGAGCCCCAGGCACGTGCATTGTCTGGCCGAGCGCGCTGAAGGCGGCAGAGAGGGGCTGCGGAGGGAAGCGGCAGGCGCCGCCGAGCACGCTTCCCTCCAACTCGCCGCCCTCGCCGCCGCCGCCGCCGCCGCCACCGCCGCCGCCGCCGCCGCCCTGCGCCGAAGCACGCGCCACAAAGTAGCCGCGCATCGTCGGGTCAAACCAGCCCCTCTTGCCGTCCTGCGGCAGCGCCGTCCCGGGCACGAGCTCCTCGGCGAGCAACACGCCTGCTCACAGCTCCCTGTCTAGTCGCCGTCTCCTGCTCTATCTCCGGAGAGCTCGACGACGAGCTCGACGCCGACGCTGTCTCCGGCGGGCAGCAAGCGCGCCGCCTCTAGCGCCGCCTCCACCCGCTTCGGCGCCGCGCCGCCGTTGCTCCGCCCCTTGCCCTCCCCTCCGCCGCCCAACTGCGCCGACTCGCTCAGCGAAGCGAGCACCTGTGTCCAGGGTGAGGGCGCGGCTTAGGGCCAAGGTGAGCTGGGGCTAGGGCAAGGGTTGGGGCTGGGGCTTGGGGGCAAGGGTGAGGGGCCAGGGTGAGGGCGGCGAGCACCACGCGCAGCGCGTCGTCCAGCTCGTCGGCAGCGACCGCGAGCTCGCCGCCGCCGTGCGCCCCAAAGCGCGCGCCGTGGGGGTGGCGGAGAACGACCGAGCGCGGCCCTCCCAGCCGGCTGAGCACCGCGAGAGCGAGGTGGCGCGAGTAGACTGCGGGCACGAGCACCCACCTGGACGACGTGTGGGGCCGGCCCGACCTCACGGCAGGGGCGAGGCGGGGGGGGGGGGGGGGGAAGGGGGGGGCGCCTCGGGTTTGCGTCGGGCAAGCTGCGCTGCAGCAGCAGCCGCGTGGCGATACGCGAGCCACAGACCTGTGATGAATGATCCATCGTTCATGAGAGTGCTCAACAAGCCGCGTGGCGAGGCGCGAGCCACGGGCCTCGCGCGCTTCGGAGGTGACGCCGCCGCCGTTGAGGAGGAGGCACTGCGGGAAGGCGGCGCGCACCTGCCCACGGGTGGAGGCGTGAAGAGACGCCGTTCACACCCCCACGCACCGCTGGCGGGAAGAGGGAGGCCGCCTCGGAAGGCAGCACCCTGAAGTGTCTAGGAAGTGTCTAGGAAGTGTCTAGGAAGTGTCTAGGAAGTGTCCGCCTCGCCTCGGAAGGTAGCACCGGCGCGAGCAGCAGCAGCAGCGCCGAGTGCGACGCCGGGTCGCGCGGCGTCAGGCTTGGCTTTGGCGGGTAGGGGCACGAGTCGGGCGCGTGCGGCTGGTACGGCAGCACCGAGTTGCGGGCGGACGACTTGCGCGCCTCCTCGGAGCTCTCGTCGAAGAGAGCGGCGAGCGGGCGAGCCTTTGCGAGCAGCTCGAGGCAGAGCAGCTCCAGGCGCAGCATCTCGGCGTCGCCAGAGTCGGGCGTGCGGCTCGCCAGCGCCGCCTCCGTCTCCCTCCACCCCTCCCTCCCCCACGGCACCGCGGGGAGGAAGTACGTGACCCTTGCAAGCCACGCCCTCATCTGCGGCGTCAGTCGCTCCCAGTGCGCGCCTGCGGCACGAGGGGAGGGGAGGGCGGAGTGGAGGGGAGGGGAGGGCGGAGTGGAGGGGAGCTGTGCGGTGCATCCACAAGATCGCGGGCATGCCAAGGGCTGGCACCGCTAAAACTGGAGAGCGGCAGCCGAGTGCGTGTCGGCTCGAGCGGCAGATGGAAGACCGGGGGCCGTGTGGCTGCGTCTCGGGTCCGCGTGGCGGCGTCTCGGGTCCGTGTGGCGGCGTCTAGGGGCGGCGCTCCAACGAGATCGGCGCCGAGCAACGCCGTCAGCCCCGCCTCGCACCGCCTCTCCACGTCCGCGGGCGTGTGCGCCGCCACAAGCACCTTGCGCCAGCCAGGAGCCACCTCGGAAAGGTCTCGGAAAGGTCTCGGAGAGGGCGTGGGAAGGGCCCGCCCCGGGCACCTGCGTCAGCCTGCGCAGCGCGTCGGCGTTGCCTGTCGCGAGCGGCATAACCGCCTCGCGTTGCGCGGCGGAGGAGTACGAGTCGGCGGCGCGCAGGGCTCCCTGCGAGAACTGGTCGTACAGCAGCGGGTGCACCTGCGGTTGGGGTAAGGTGTTAGGGGTGAAGGTGTTAGGGTGAGGGGCCAGAGGGTCGTGCAGCAGCGGGTGCAGCTTCGGCCGCAAGGCGCATCGGGGCAGGTGGCGGTGCAGCGCGCCAATCGTGTGACGCGAGGGAGGGAGGGAGGGAGGGAGGGAGGGAGGGAGGGAGGGAGGGAGGGAGGGAGGGAGGGAGGGAGGGAGGGAGGGAGGGAGGGAGGGAGGGAGGGAGCAGCGGGGGGCAGCCAACCGGCAGCCAGACAGGAAGGCCGAGCTCACTCTCGCTCCACCGAAACAGCGCCGCCTCGTAGCCCGCCGCGCCCTGCGCTGCCGCCAGCAGCGGCTCCCATGCGTCGGCAACCACACACCGCCCGCGAGACACCTTGCAATCGGCAACCAGAGCGCAGCACGCCGCCGGAGCGGCACCACCGCCCTCTGCCGCAGCAGCCTCGCCCTCGCCCCCACCCTCGCCCCCATCACCACCTCCTCCTCCGCCGCCGCCCCCGCCCACGCCTCCTCCTCCTCCTCCGGCGCCGTTCTCCCTGGGCGGACCGCCCCGCCCCTCCGCCGCCGCGAGGGGCGCAGGCTGGTCCATTGCAGACTCGCCCACCGCAAACTGGCCCACCGTTAGCAGCTTGAGCGCGGCGCTCGCCTCGTCGAGCAGCGAAGCCGCCTCCGAGTGCCCTGCGCCCACCGCCGCCTGCAGCGCCGTCGGAGCGCCGGCCGGCGGCGCGACCTGCACCAGAAGAGGCGGACGTCCCGCAAAAGAAGAGAGAGTTTGGGGCGCGGCGCAGAGACGGCCCCGCACGCCTCGAGCGCTCCATGCCGGACCAGCTCTCGCAGCACGGCGGTGTGCCCTCCTGGGGGAGGCATCCGTGCCGGACCGCGCGTCATCGACTGCGGCTCGCGCGGCCTGCGCCCTCCGAAGTGCTACTGCGAGGGGCGTGAGACCGCAAGGCAGGTGTAGCCATCTACGTGCGCCAGCCCCGGGCGGCGGCGACGAGTGCGCCGTGCGGCGACTCGGCGACTGCGGCGGTGCGGGCGAGGGCGGGAGAGCGGCGGAGCAGCACGGCCGCGGCGGCGGAGCAGCCCGCGCGGGCGGCGGCGCGCAGCTTCGCGGCGTCGTCGAGCTCGGCGCCGGCGGAGGAGAGGAAGGCGTACGCCTCCGCCAGCCGGGAGAGGGAGGCCACAGCAGCGTCGCGCTTGTAGTCGTGAGCGACTTGGGCGGGCGTGAGGGCGGGAGAGGCATCCTTCGGCTGCGAGAGGACGTCCGGCTTGAGGCCCTGCTCCGCCAGCCACTCGAGCAGCGGCAGCGACGCGCCCATCGCGGCGTAGTGCATCGCAGTGTACCCCTTTGACGTCGAGCGAGCGTGCAGCAGCTTCGGGCGGCCCTGCAGGAGCTGGCGCGCCTCGAGGAGCTGGCCGTGCTGCGCGAGCTTGAGGAACTCCTTGGCGAGGCCCGCCTCGTCCTCGCCCTTGGGCTTCGGCTTCGGGAAGAGGAACCGCTGCATCTCCTGCACCGCCGCCTCGCGGCTCGAGAGGCGCGAGACGCCGGCCGAGCGGAAGGCTGCCTTGACCTCGCCGAGGAGGCAGACGTCGCGGTCCTCGACGACACCTGGCGGCGGGTGGCGGATGCACGCAATCGCGGGCGACGGGCGAGGAGGCGGCAACGTGAGCGGAGCAGGGTGTGCGCTCACCCTTTTGTGACTTGACGAGGTCGAGGAGC
The DNA here is from genome assembly GCF_000372725.1 of Emiliania huxleyi CCMP1516. NCBI lineage: Eukaryota > Haptophyta > Isochrysidales > Noelaerhabdaceae > Emiliania > Emiliania huxleyi. Next base: position 104,796 of record NW_005201287.1, on the reverse strand, counting down.
TTGCCAATGGCCTCGTCCGACCAGCCTTTGGCAGCCTCGGCGCCGGATATGGCACCGATGCGCTGGCCTAGGAGCGTCCGTTCGGCGACGGAGGCGTCCGGCATGGTCAGAAGGCGAGGGAAGCGGGGCCACTCCGGCTGCTGCTGTCACCTCCGGCCACACGGGGGACCCCGTGCTAGGACAAAAAGGCACAATTATGTGGTAAGTAACGTAAGTCTGCTGGAGCAAAAAAGAAACAAACAGACGTTATAGGAAGGAGGTTGCAGCGGATTCCGGTGGATGGGCCAGAGAAGTGAAGGCGACAACAAGACTACCACCAAGTCCATCGCAGGTAGCTGGTAGGGCTGCCGGCGCCTCTGGCAGGGGGGCAAGCAGTGCGGGCTCGCCCCTCCCGCCTCGTACCCGGGTAGCGCCGGCGGCTGCCCGGGCGTGGCGCGGGGCGGAATTTGCTCGCCGGCCACTCTGCACTCCGTGGATCGCTTTAGCGCGCGTCGCCCCCGCCGCCGCCCGCGCTTTCGGAGGGCGGCGGCCGCTCGCGACCTCCGCGGTCTCCGCGGTCGCCGCCATAATCGCGCCGCCGGTCGTCTTGCCCGCGGCCGCGGTCGCGCGAGTCTTCGTGGCGGTCCCCCTGGGGGCGGTCGCCGCCGCGGTCGTCACGGCGCTCGCGCGAGCGGTCGCGGCGGCGGTCGCGGTCTCGCGAGTCATCGCGGCGGTCCCGGTCCCTCTCCCGCCGTTCGCCGCCTCCGCGGTCGTCGCGGCGGCCTTCGCCTCCGCGGCCTTCGCCTCCGCGGTCGTCGCGGCGGCCGTCTCCGCCGCGGCCGTCGCCTCCGCGGTCGCCGTGGCGGCCGCCGCCTCGTGGCGGAGAGCGGTCCCTGGGCCGATCGAGGATGCTGCTGAAGTCGCCAAAGTCGGCATCGGAGTTCCGTCCCTTCCCGCCGCCGCGAGTGCCGCGGTCAGGGTCATACGCAGACGTGCCCTTGCCCTTGCCCTTGCCGCCGCCCTTGCCGCCGCCGCCGTAGCCGCCGCCGCCGTAGCCGCCGCCGCCCTTGCCGCCGCCGCCGCCGTATCCGCCGCCACCGTACATCGAGGGCACCAGGACTAGTACCGGACTAGTTGTCTGGGTGAGGTTGACGTTAAAAAAACCTCCGCCGGCCTGTGTGCGCTGCTCAAGTTGTATTAGGTATACTAGCAGGTTGGCTCGCTAGTCGCTCGCCGGCCCGCGCAGCACGCGCGGGCCTTTTTTGTGGTCGGATGTTGGTCGTCTCGAATTTGATCGTGGGCAGGGCGTGAGAAAGCTGGACAGCTCGGTCGATGCGAGCCACCAGCTCGTGAGCGACGGGCGCGACGGGTTCCTCGGCGTAGGCTTGGGCGTGGTGAGCAGCGCCGGCGAGAGAGGGACGGCATGCGGCTCCCAAACGAGCCGCACGGGCTTCATCTGGGCCGCCGAGGCCACCTCCTTGGTCGCGGTGGCGGGCGTGAAGGCGAGGTGGGCCGAGGCAAGCGCTGAACGTGCCGTGCCGCCTTGCGCCCCTGAGGAGGGACGAGTGTGTGGGGTGCCACGGGCGGGGGGGAGCGGTGAGAGGAGAGCGGTGGGCACCCCCACGAGGGGCTGCGCTGACGCCGCCTGCCACCCCACGCACGCCACTGACGCTGTGGGGGCGGCACGATCGAACGCGCTGGTCGGGCGGGCCGTCTGAGTCGCCCAAGCGGTGCTCTGCCGGCCGGTGGACGCGAGGGTGGCCCAAGAGGGCTCAAAGTACGGAGCCGATACCCGGCCGTCCCGGACGCCTGGCACGCGGGCCAATGGTCCAGCCGTCCTGTGCATGGCTGGAGCGAAGGAGGGAGAGCTCAGGAGGGCGACGGGGCAGGGAAGGGGGCGATGCGATGCGGCGAGGTCTAATCGGCGGCGTGGAGAGAGGAGGTGCCAAAAGGCGACTATAGAGAGGCCTCTACGGGTGATATAGTGCGCCATGCCGGCGGGAGAGGTCTCTCACCGCCCCCCGGGCCGTCTCGAAGGGCCGTGCAGCCCACGCCACGAGGCGCTGCTGGCGGGAGCCTGGAAGGACTTGGCCTCGTTGCACCGCGCCGCGTTGATTCGCGACCACCGTCGGCCGCGGACGGCGTCGGCGTGGCGGCCGCGGGCGCTCGCGAGACGCGCCGCTCTGCGCTGGTTCGGTTCGTTCGACTCGTTGTGCCGCCGCACGCCCGGCGGCCGCGGGTCCCAGAAGTGGTTGCGCGGGCCTCTTCCTTTCGGCCGCGGGACGGCGTCGGGCACGTCGTCGGTCGCAACAGCGGCGCGGCGAGCCGCGGCACGTCGTTGCTGGCGCTGGTGGTTTGAGGTCGGCATCGTCCAGAGCTCGGTCGACGAGTCTAGAGCTTCAGCTGGTCGGGTGCCATGTTTGTGCGGAAAGTGGCAAATATATCTCTTTGATTGTTGGCAAATCAAGACACAAGTTGTAGGTGTATGCTTAAGTGCGGCGCGCGCGCGGGGCGGGGTGCGCGCTGTGCCTCTGTGCTCGTGCGTCGCCCATCTCTCATGGAGCTGCCTACCTGCTCTATTTATTTGCTATTATTTAATTTTAATAGCGGCAGTCGCCCAACCAAGGGTGGGCGACGGCTAACAAGGTACAGCACCACCCTGACGCCTGAGTGAGAGGGTTCAGGCGAACTCGTAAGGCGGGGGTGCGGTTTTATTTCATATTTCATATTTGCGGAGAATCTACGTCTGATCTACGACTACGTGTCCCCGGCCCAGTGACCGGTGCCGAATTAGAATTCCATTTGTTGCGGGAAGCATGCACACGTCAGGACTCCACACACACTTACGGCCCACGAGCCTCGGTCCCTCGGAGACTGCACGCGGAGGGCCAGGGCTATAGCGAGTACAGAGCCAGCGGCTCGAGGGCGCGCCGGCATCCGTCCTCGTAGTCCGTGATGAGCGCGGACAGGGCGCCGTGGTCCGCCGCCGACGTCGCCTCCGCCGCGACTCGGTCGAGCTCAAAGTCCACCTACACGGCAATCGCGTCGCGCTGACAGCCTGTCGCCCCTGACGCGCGGCCGGACCGCTCTCCAGGCCGTCGACCCGCGCGGCGAGCGCAGAGAGCACCGCCGCCGCCGCCGCCGCCGCCTCGGGGTGTGGAGGAGGCCGCGGCGGCCCTGCCTGCGGCGGCCCTGTCTGCGAGGCGTGGCCCGGCGGCGGGTGGGGCCCGCCGCAGATGGCGGGGGAGGAGCAGGAGGCGGCGAAGAGCAGCGCTTCGCCGTCGGCCCCGTGCGGCCTGTCCACAATCGCGGCGCGGTCAGCCGCCGACGTGTGCACGGCCCGCCGGCGTCATGACGGGCACGGGGTTCCCGGGCTTGGGCGCGGGCGAGAGGGTCGCTGCGAGCATAGCGAGCCAGCTCACGCCGAGCTGCTCCGAGCTCGCGGTGAGCAGCGGGCGGGCAGCGCGCTCTCGCCAGCCGCACAGGTCGTCCAGGTCATCGCCGCGCTCGCTCGCCTGCGGTGGAGACGGCGCCGCGCTGATGGCTGCCACCGCACACCCGCGCGCGGGGCTGCTCGCTCGCTCGCCACAAGCCGCGAGATATGGGGAGGTATGGGGAGGTATGGGGAGGTATAGGGAGGTATGGGGAGGTATGGGGAGGTATGGGGAGGTATGGGGAGGTATGGGGAGGTATGGGGAGGTATGGGGAGGTATGGGGAGGTATAGGGAGGTATGGGGAGGTATGGGGAGGTATGGGGAGGTATGGGGAGGTATGGGGAGGTATGGGGAGGTATGGGGAGGTATGGGGAGGTATGGGGAGGTAGGGGGAGATGTGGGGAGATATCCTACTCGCTCGCCGCAAGCCGCGAGCAGCGGACGAGAGACCGCTCCGCCACACCCCCGAACAGCTCCGACCGCCACCGCTCCGCGCCGGCGGCGGAGGGAGCGGCAACGTGCAGCGGCGACGGAGGCGGGGGCGGCGGCCGAGGCGGGCCGAGGGCCTCGATCAGGGCCATCCACCCCTCGGCCGCCGCCTCGGCCACTCTCTCCACCGGGTGCGCCTACTCACGCGCAGTGTGTGCGACGCGGCCCTCGTTGCGCCTCGACCTCTCACCACGCCTCCCGCACCGTGCTGCCAAGCAGGAGCCCCACCAGGCCCGCGCTCGGCGGCGGCGGCACGGGCGGCGGCGGCGGCGGCGGCATCGCCTCCGGGACCGGCCCGCCGCCGCCCCCGCCGCCCGCCACCGCGGTGAGCTCTGCGGGCAACGCCTCGGCCATCGACTCGAGCAACAGCGCCGCCTACCGGTCTCGGCCGCACCTCGGCTGATCTCGCCGCAATCTCGGCGCGGGAGACTGCAGCGGGCCGCCGCCCGCCAGCGCAGTCAGCTCCGCCGCGAAAGCGACGCCGACCTCGTCCTCCACACACACGCCGAGCCGCCCAACCTCCCCCGCCCACCCGCCGACAGCGGCCGCCACCGGCCCGGCCGCCCGCCTCGCCGCCTCCTCCTCGCCCTCGCCGAGCTCGCGGGACGCGGCGGCCACCGCGCGCAGAGCCGCCGCCGCTGCCGCACCCTCCTCGGAGGCGGGTCTGCTGCCGACGGCGGCGGTGAGGGAGGCGAGCAGCGTCGGGTGCGCCGTCGCGAGCTGCTCCAGGCCAAGCCCCGCCTCCGCCCACGCCGCGAGGCAGCGCAGCGCCGCGCAAGCGTCGACTGGCGGCGGCGGCGCGGCGCCCGGCGGCGGCGGCGGCGGCGGCAGCAGCGCCGCCGACACGGCACCGACGGCTACTGCGCGCGCCGCCGTGACTGTGGGCTGGAGCGCGAGCTCCTCCACCGAGCCCGAGGCGGCGAGCGCGTCAGCCGTCGCATGCACGAGCAGCAGCTGCCTGCAGGGACGGGCCGGGAGGCGTCTCGAGTGGGAGGGCGGGCGCCGAGACGCTTTGCGCCAAGACTGCGGCGGTGCCTCGCGGGAGGCAGGCTGGCCGCCACGGCGGGCGTCAGCAGCTGATCGGCCGCCGCCGCGCCGACGGCGGCGTACGCGGCCGCCGCCGCTAGCCGCGCGAGCGCCGCGCGGGACGTGAGCGCCGGGTTGGCGTAGAGCTCGAGCAGCGGACCCACAGACGAGACCTGCGCGGCACCTCCGCTGCGCGAGCCCGCCTCGGCGAGCAGGCCCGCCGCGGCGACGAGGGCCGGCTCGGCTGCGCCCGCCGGCGCAGCGAGAAGAGCCGCACAGACCTGCGGAGCCTCGCTCGCTGCCGCAAAGTCGATGAGCCACGCGTTGGCCGCGTGTCGGTCGGCGGCGCTTGCGGTCGGCGAGTGCAGGGCGGAGACGGCAGCAACGAACTCCTGGGCCGACATCGCTGTGAATTCATTTGTTTGTATTTTTTTGCTCTTCATCAATTCACAAAAACAAGACATCTCTGTGAGAGATAAGGCGATTCACAGTGCCTTGCCTCCCCACACTTGTCAGTGTGAGTGTGATGGTTGGGGAGACGGTGTGAACGGCGTCTGATCTATGATCAGCGTCTTCCTAGTTCACACAGCGTCTTCCTCTGTCCGACAGCGTCTTCCTCTGTCCGACAGCGTATTCCTTATCATCGAACTCTACATACTGCTCCCGTTCACATGGCACCTTCGCGTGAGATTCTCGACGACACCTCGGTCGTCATCAACGGCACCTCGGCCGTCTGCGAGTCGCGCAACCTCGTGCGCGACAACTCCATCCGCTCGATACGGTTGGAGGACACGGATGCTGAGTTGTGCGGCAAGGCCGACAACCAGCTGGACATCACCTGCATCATCATGGAGGACCCCGCCAAAGGCAAGGCCGAGTCCACCTTCAACACGAACCACATCATCACGTCTGACAAGTATTCCAACATGCCGCCCGACTCCACGCACTCCATCCTGCTCAAGCCGAACAACGGAGACAGCGTCGGAAACAAGTGCCTCCTCTTCGGCGCGCCCGTCTCCCGGCCGAGTGTTTCTTCATGACCGAGAGTGGCTGGCCCAAGATGGTCGCCGAGTCCATGGCCATCGCTCTCGAGCAAAAGAAGGCCTCCGAGGTCGACGTCGACAAGATCCTTGAGCCCGAGCCTCTCAAGCCTTTCGACGCCGGCTGCTCGACGCGGTCGACGCACATCGTGGAGTGGATCCGTCACCAAGTCCGCCACCGCATCATCGGCCTCGGCGTCCGCATCTCCAAGCTCCTCTCCGACGTCCGCCCGGCGCTCAACTTCCTCCCGAACCACGCCATCGAAAACGCCATCGCCGATGCGTTCATGCTCGGCTCCGCCGCCACCGTCAACAACGACTTCGACGCGCGCAAGTTCAAGGTCGCGCCCTTTGCCGGCAGCCCGAACGACTACGACCGCTTTGTTCGCGACGCGATGGACTACCTCGGAAGCTGCTTCGGCAACCACCAAGATGAGGAGTACTCGCTCGGCGACGAGGCGGATGGCAAGTCGCCCTACGGCTATATCGAGCAGGACCCGCTCGACGCCTCCTTCTTCTTCAATGGGATGGCCGCGGCTCTCCCGTTCCCTGGCGCCGCTGCGCCCGCTGGCGGGCACCCCCCTGGCACGCCGCCGAACGCGCAGCGCGTCGCACTCCTCTCGCGCGCCAACCGCCGCAAGAAAACCCTCGCCGCCTTCCTTACGGCGCACGTCACCGACCAGAACCTAAAGACGATGCTCCAGAACCAGGCCGCTGGCGACGGTGGACGGATGTGGCAGCTGCTCCGCCAGCACTGCTACCGGCCGATCAACGACCTCACCATGCACGACCTCAAGGACAAGATTTCAAGCCTCAGCTTTGACTCAGTTGAGATTGGGCGCTCCGCCGACTCGCTCAACCGGCTCGTGCAGGTCCTCAACAACCTGAACCACCAGCTGCCCGCTGCCAACCGGTTCACCGAGTCTGAGATGGTCGAGAAGGTCTTGCGCTGCATCTCCTCCCTCGGCAACACGCCCCTCGCGCACGACGCGCGGCAGGAGCTTGCTGCAGATGTCACCGAGCGGCGCTTTTGGCTCCCCGCCAACGCCGGCACCGGCGTCGCTGCGCACCGCTCCATGATCGTCCTCCCCGTTCTGGCACTGTGGGGGAGGTGCTGGAGGTCAGTGCTCAGATCGGACCCGTCCCAATCCCGAGGAGTGCCGAGGAGGCCGTCAAACACCCCCTCTACGGCAAATCGTGGCTAGCTGCGATGACTGATGACTTTGTCGGCAAGTCTCAGGACAACGGTGCGTGGGAGCTCGTCGCCGAGCTGCCGCCCGGCAAGCGCGCCATCAAGGGCAAGTGGGTCTTCCGTGTCTTCTACAAGGACGACGGTTCCGTCGACCGCTTCAAGGCGCGCTGGGTCGCCTGCGGGTACAGCCAACGCCCGGGCATCGACTACCTCGAGACTTACTGCGGCACGCTGCGGATCGAGACGCTCCTCATCTTCCTCGCCGACTGCAACGCCAACGACGACGAGCTCGAGCGCTGGGACGTCGTCAAGGCGTTCACCTCCACCACCAAGCTCGATGTCGAGATGTACGTTGAGCAGCCCCACGGCTTCGTCGACCCAAAATTCAAGGCGTGCCGTCTGCTCAAGGGCCTCGAGGGGACCAAGCAAGGTGGCGCCATCTTCCAGAAGGAGAACACCGCCGTCCTCAAGGCGTGCGGGTTCGAGCAGTGCGCCGCCGACCCAAACCTCTTCCGCATCATCTTTGATGACGGAGGCTACATCATCGCCGTCGTCTACGTCGACGACATCTTCGTCCGCTACCAGAGCCCGACCAAGGGACGAGTCGACACCACCTTCGCGCGCTACTGCCGCTCCTTCAAGGCCACCCGCGTCTCTGAGCCGAGGCGCATGGTCGGCTTCGACATTGCTCGCGATCGACCCGCCCGCAAGCTGCGAGTCTTCCAGACCAACTACGTCTGCGAGCTGTACAAGAAGTACCTCAGCTCGCAGTGCTCCAAAGACTTCACCACGCCTGTCCAGTCGTCTCGCTGCCCCGAGTTCATGGCCATGACAGGGGCGACCTGCGAGGAGGACGACCGCGCCGTCGCTGACAAGCCCTTCCTCCCGCTCATGGGCGGGCTGAACTGGGTCGGCTCGCCCGAGCTTTGAACGGCCGCCAGGAGCACCAAGAGGACTCCTCTTGGCTGTGCTCAAGTGGGCTTCGACCGGCCTCGGCGGGGGGCGGGTTGTCCCGGCTGCGGACGCGTTCTGCAGCTCCCTGGGATGGGGACAGCACCCCGCCAAAACTGCCCCCTCGGCAGCATACAGCACTGCCAGCCAGCCTCTTCCTCCTCCTCAAGGGCTGTACTATAGGGGCCATATTGCGCCGCCTCCTACTGGCACGCTCGCACGCGAAGGGAACACAATGGGGAACCCTCGTTTCCTAGTCACTCGGCCCCCCAACGGAGGAGGCCTCGCTCCTATTGGAACACTCCAACATCAGACGATTTGCCCTCTCGCGCGTGCCGGCGTGCGTCCCTTTAGCCGCTTTTTGAGCCGCAAAGCTATTTTCTTTTGGGTCCCGCTGTGGGCACCCTAACCTTACCTTACCCCCCATATCCATATCTCCTCTCACGACACGTATAAGCTCAGCCCCGCCCCTCCACCGAGTCCGCCGCCTCCGCCGAGTCCGCCGCCTCCCCGGCCGCCGCCTCGTCCGGCCGCGGCGGCGGCGGCGCCACAGTGCCCCTCTTGTCGACGAGCGCGACGAGGACGAAGCGCGTCCCGCGGGTGATCGGTCGCCCCTCGTGGAAGACCTTTCCGAGGAAGAGGACCGCGTCGCCCTGCGGCGGCGAGAGCGTCCGCCCCGCGTGCTCAAAGTGCGTCCCTCCGCCCTCAAACTCGCCCGGCGGCGAGAGGGTCATCACCAGCGAGAGCAGAGACGCGTCGACATGCCCCGCGAGGCCCGACTGGCCGCCCGCCTCGTACTTTGCGACGAAGCAGTCGCGCATCACGAGCGAAGCGGCGGGGCCGTACGCCTCCCCGAAGAAGCGCCCAAAGGCCGGGAAGGCGCGCTCCTGCAGCGCAGAGACGACCGCGCCGCCGCCTCGCAGCTTGGCGACGGGCAGGTCCACCGTCGGGTACTTCCGGTGGAGCGAGCCCCAGCCGTGCGCCTCTCCGTGGGCGACGGCCGCGGCGAGCAGAGCGGCGCACTCGTCCGGCGAGAGCAGCCCGCGCAGCAGCCGCGGCGCCGACACGTTTGGCGGCAGAGCGAGCGCGATGCCGCGTCCGATGGCGGCCTGCGCTCGCGCCGATCGGCCCAGCGCGGGTCGCTCTCGGCAGAGCGCGAGTAGCGCCATGGCGGCTGCGCGCCGGAGTGCGCGAGGCGGTGGTGCTCCTCCTCCTCTGCGCGTGCGGCGGCGGGACGGCGACTCGAGCAGCAGAAAGAGGCGGAGGAGCTCCGGGCCTCTCGGGTCGACGCCGCGCGATGAGAGGTCGGAGAGGGCGGCCCATCTGCGTCCGGAGGGCAGAGTCACGCGCAGCCACACGTCGAGCGGCGAGGGTGGCGGCATGGCACACACGATCAACACCAACAGAAGAAACAACCAGCAGCGTTGTGAAAAGCTGGGGCGCCACAACCAAGAGCCTAGGTAGGTGCGGATCGGCAAGAGCGCAATCGATCTTTTTGCCCTCTATCACCTTGGGTTGTAAGAACTTGAAACACACCACGCAGGGGCACAGCAAGCACGGATAGCCGTTGAGGAGAAAGGGCGTAAGGTGTATGCGCAGCCACGGCCGTGCCGCGGGGTGGGCGCGCTACCTCCCGCGAGCGCGGCGGGATCGGAATTGCGGCCGGAGGGAAGGGCGAGCCGCCGCCGCCGCCGCCATATACGATCAGCGACGACGACCGCGGCTCGCCCCAAACGCCAGGCGCTGGATCGGCAGTAGGGCTTGGGCGGCGCAGCGTAGGCCTCGAGCCACACGAGTCGCCGACAACCCCCCCTCATCGACGTGATGGCCGCACCCGCTGCCGGCCGATGCAAGCTGCCGCCTCCACCGCACCAGCGACACTGGCCGCGGCTCGCCGCCACGTGCCGGCTCGGAAGAGGGGCTATCGGCGGCGCAGCAGAGCGGCATGCGTCGTCATTCGAGCAGCACCAGGTCCCCTCTTCGACGTGACGGCCGCTCCCGGAGCCGGCCGGTGCGCGCCCGACCCACGCCCCCTCTCGCACCCCCCCGATCCCCCTGCGCGGCGCCCCCTCCACTGCGCGCCGGCTCGAGCGCCTATTGCCAAATCGCGACTTTCGAGCGCAGTGCGTGCGCCCCACACGTCACGCGAGCGCAGGAGAGTTTGCGGCAGAGCAGTACCGTGTACTAGCCGGATGCATCGCGCCGAAAACCCCGCGCATTCCGCCCCAACAGAGGCTGCAGGAGGCAGATGGCCAATAGCGTGTCGTTTAGCGACCATCGTTACGAAATGTAGCGTTACCGGGAACTGCGTTTACTGGGAGAAAAGGGAGAGGGGGTTGTGTTCTCTAGGCCCCTAAGGGCCCTACGCGCGGCGTGAGAGCTCGGAAGCGAGCTTTGCACGGCGATCGAGGATGGCGCGGTTCATTCACCCCCTTCACCGAAGCGATGGATGGAGATGCGTTCCGCGTGGTGTGACACAAATGAGAGGCGGGAGTGGGGAGGGTACGCGGTGCGGTCAACGCCCGAGCGTTGAGCCTTGCGCGCAAGGCGGTTGATCTTTGCAACTGCAGGCGGCGAGAAGCCGCCGCCGAACGAATGAATGAGGAATGTCTCGTGGTGTGGTGCGTGGAGAAGCAGGTTGAACTTGTTTCGTTTGGTGAAGATCCCATCATGGTAGTGACCACGCTGTGACTTGACGTAGCCTTGGCCGGTGGTGTGGTCGAACGCCCGTTGACCACCTCGCCTTGTAATTGAGAAAAACGTCTCCTCGTGTACTGAGGCCAGGCTGGGAGAGGGCGTGTGTTTCGACTCGATTCGACTGCCTGACGAATGCTGCCACTCTCTGTGTGCATGCTCGCAATGCGTCTGGCTCCACGCCTTCGACTTGCCTGCCCCCCTTCGCCACCGACCTGCCTTATCCGCATGACTGCGGAGCCGCCGTCAAAGTTCATCGCCCTAATGGCTGGCGAGGACGCTGTCAGGCCCTTCGAGCTGGATCCGGTCGTGAGCAGGCCCGTGGCGTGGCGACGCAGTCGGCATGCCACCACCGACCTTGGAGAGCGGGACCTGACGGCGGAGATTTCCGACCCGGCGGCGCCGCACGCACCTCCGCGCGAGGTGCATCTGGCAAAGGGCCTGCTCTCCAGATGCGAAGTAAGCGCGCTGCGCTCCGCCTTCGACGCGCTGGGAAGCGGCTCGGCTGCCGAGGCGGGCCGCATTTTGGGTGGCGTTAAAGGTCGCGGGGCGGATCCGAAAGCGGGTTCGACGCCACATCCATAGGCGGCACATGCTCGGGTGGTGGTGGAGGACGGCCGCGTCGTCTGCGAGGCGCCGTGAGATAGCGCTATCCCACCCGCCTCACTCCACTGTCCTCCCTCTCCGCCGCCAGCCCCTTCCCAGACGCCTCGAGCAGCCGACCCTGCCAGGGCGGACTGCGCGACACCCGGGTGCCCGTGTCCGCCACGCGCGCCCGTCTACGACACGGAGTAGGAGCTGCACCGGCTGCTGCAGCCCGCCCTCGAGACCTCGAGACGCGGAGTAGGAGCTGCACCGGCTGCTGCAGCCCGCCCTCGAGAGCCGCATTCTCCCCTACGTGCGCCAGAGGGTGGACTACGGCGGCGGCGGCGGCGAGGGGGTCGTGGTGGCGGACGCCCTGCTGCGCGCCTACCGCGAGGAGGGGCAGGAGGCAGTCCTCGCCCCGCACTCGAGCTCCGCCTGAGCAGCTCTCGTTACTGTGCAGGAGGACCGGAGGCAGGCCCTCGCCCCGCACTTCGACGTCACCTCCTTCGCGACGGTGATCCTGCCTCTCAACCCGGGCGAGTGCGGGCAGCGGCCTCTCCCCACAGACCGGTCTCGTCTGGACAGCTCCCCTCGTGTCTCGCAGGCGAGTACGAGGGAGGCCTGTTCCTGCAGCCGGGCGCGGACCGCTCCTCGCGCCTGCTCGTCGAGCCAGGCATGCAGGCGAGGCCCCACCTGCGAGCCCCCTCCCCCCCCCCCCCCCCGCCCTTGCCCCCGCTACCGCCTCGAGGCTGAGCTCTTCACGCCCCTCTCGCGCTCTTCACGCCCCTCTCGCGGCGCGGGACAGGCGGGCGACGCCCTCCTGCACCGCTTCGACGTGATGCATGGCGTGGACGCCTCCGGCCGCCGCTCGCTCCCCACCGCTGTGCCTCACACAGGCGGGGGGGCGGTGAGGTGTGCGAGTGATCGCTACAGGCGGAGACCGCTACTCGCTCGTGTTGTGGCTCTCCGACTCGGCCGAGAGTGTCCGCGCGCGCGCGACGCCGTGGCTCCGCGCCGCTGCCGACGGAGGCAACGCCTACGCGCAATTTCTACACGGTGCAGCCCTCCGATCCGGGAGCGGCGGTGCGGCGAGGGACGTCGGCGCCGCGGCCGAGTACTGGCGCCGCGCCGCCGCGCAGGGCCACGCGCTCTCTCAGCTGGAGCTCGGCCTGCTCTACTGGCGGGGCGAGGAGGGGGTCGTCCCCCGCTCCGTCGTCGAGAGCCGGCGCCTCGTGACGGCGAGTCGTGGCGCCGCCTCGTCTTCCCCTCGCGCCGGGAGAGCGCCGACCGTCGTGGGGGCCGCATGTTGACCGTAGGCGGCGGCGGAGGCAGGCCTGCCCGCGGCGATGGCGCACCTCGGGTGGTGCGAGGCGAACGGCAAGTTCGGCGAGCGGGACGAGGCGGCGGCCCTCGGGTGGTATGAGAGGGCAGCGCGCCAGGGCAGTACGAGCGCAGTCGAGGCGCTCATGTACGGCGAGTGGAGCGGAGTGAGAGATGGTGTACAGTTCAACACGCGACTGGCTCGTGAGATGGGTACTGAAGCGTGACTAGATTGAGTGGGGCGGATGGAAAAAGACCCCTTGTGGTGCGTGGGCGGGTGTGCTGGTGGTGCGGGTGCCGCTGCCGGATCCGCGCGGCTCGCCCTGACCCCTGTTCGGTTATTGGGTGCCCAGTCGCAAATTGTGGTCGACCAGACCGTAAAATCTGTGCTCCGTTCACCTGTAGGCCTGCGGAACTGTTCACACGCCGCTGGCACCTCGAGGGGCACCGCCATAATAGCCAACCACGACATCGGCCGACGGCGGGGTCATAATCGGCGACAGTTGCGGATAGCGACACAAACAGGACGAAGAGATGGAGACGGTGGGGCCGAGGGGTATCTGCCAGGAGCTGGCGGCGGAGGCGTTTGGGGTGTTCCTCATCATCGCATTCGGCGCCGGCGTCGTCGCGACGGGGGATGTGAAGGGTGCTTCCGTCGACGAAGGTGCGTGGGCGCAAGGTGCATACATGAACCAGATTTGGGGTATGGGTGTCGCTCTTGCAGTGCTGGCGACCTTCGACATCACGGGTGCGCAGCTGAACCCGGCGGTCACGCTCTTCGCGGCTGTTTTTGGCGGCTTCCCCATCTGCAAGGTCCTGCCGTACATCATTGCGCAAACGATCGGAGGCTTCCTCGGCGCGATCGTGGTGATGGCCAACTTTGTGCTGCCTTACCTCGGCACCGACGACGAATCGAAGTACCTGACCAACTACTACTGCACCTCCTCGTCGCTCCCCACGCTCAACGCGCTCGCGACAGAGGTCACCGCCACCGCCCTCCTCCTCATTGTCATCTGCAGTTGCACGACTGGCAGCACGCCTGCCTACAAGCCCATGGTTGCCGCGTGGGTCGGCACCGGGGTCTACTCGATCGGCAACTCGTTCGGCGTGCTCACGGGGTACGCGATGAATCCGGCGCGCGATCTGGGGCCGCGCATCGCCTACTGGGGCCTCCTGACGTTCACTGGCGATGAGGACGCGTTGGCTACGGTGATGAGTAGGATTCGCCCTCGACACCGAGTAACCCTTAGGCACACCCCAAACCCGCCTACCCTTGATACGCCCTCGTTTGACCCCAGCCCTCCTCTTCCGCCAGGCGGGCTTCACGGGCACGTCCTACTTCTGGATTCCGATCGCTGGCCCCCTCATTGGTGGGCTCGTCGGTGGCGCCCTCTTCAAAATCTTTCTGCAGCCGGTGACCAAGGCGGCCAAGTAAGCTGCCTGGTAAGGAGGTGCGCTTGTCAGAACGATGCGGGTAAGGGCCGGAGCGGAGGCGGGCCGGGGGAGAAGGAGACGAATGCACGGTTGGTTGCCGCGTAGAGTGCAGGTCAGTACCGCAGTAGCCATCCGGTAGAAGTGCTAAGGTAAGGTAAGGTGTTAAGGTAAACGTCTCAACACACACAAAGTGGTGCGCAAGGGGGGGCGACCCTCGCATCTCCACGCCCGGACACGGGCAGGAGCGCCACGGCATTGAAAGTGCACCAGGCCCGCAGTGCACAAAGAGAGAAAAACCCCTTCACAGTAATATAACCGCCCTGAACGCCGAGTTGGCCGCTGCAGATGCATTCCACAGGCCCTAAGTGATCTGTGCGTTTTATTCGTACACGACCTACTGTCCACATCGCAGCATAACCCCGCAAGATGCAACCTCGAAGATGGCGATCTCTCGAGCACTGTGGGAGCGCTGTCACCCACATACCCCCCTCCCCATCGAGCGGCGCTCTCCAAAGGAAGCCATTTCCGAGTCTCGGTCAATCCTCCTCCGAGCGCCTCGACGACGGGTCCAACTCGCGGCTCGAACGACGCTTGGAGTCCTCCTCCGACGCGTCGTCGCGCGGATCCTACATAGCGAGGGGGGAGGGCTTCTCAGGAGGCTGTGACAGCCACCCGTGCGACTTGGTGCGGCCATGGATACGGAAGCATGTGTTGACTAATGGGTTCAGGTATGTTTCGGCCATCGCTCGTGGGTGTCTCGAGCATCTCCTTCTCGAGACCTCCAGCTCCTTGCCACTTAGAATGGTCCAGACCACCATGAGCACCTTCCATCCCCAGAACACCTGCAGAAGCTGCAGCCCGCCCAGCAGCCCCGTGAAAGCCGCGTACGCCGGCTTCACAGCGCAGTGGTCCCATGTCGCACCTCCCAGCTCGGTGCTGGCGCAAGTGGCATACTGGCAGACGCCGTCTGGACTGGCCACCGGCCACAGGACGCGCACAGGATAGATGTACAGCCGCAGCGAAAAGAAGGAAATCGCAAAGACGACAAAGCAGACGTCTGCCCCCTTGTGCAGCCAGTGGCGTGGGCCGTCTTTCATGTAGTTGAAACACTTTGCGGACTCGAGGAAGACGTCCGAGACGTCGTGCAGCAGCATCACAAAGAGGCCCACGCGCGTGAACTGCAGGCGGGGCACGGCGCAAGTGAGGGAAGGGCTCTCGGCGCGCGGCCCCTGCTCTTGGGCCCAATGCGGGGAGTCGACGGCGGGGAAACGGAGGGGTGGGGGCGCTCAGTCGAGTGCAGTGCTTCTAACGTCGACGGAAGTGTGTGTGTGTGTGTGTGTGTGTGTGTGTGTGTGTGTGTGTGTGTGTGTGTGTGTGTGTGTGTGTGTGTGTGTGTGTGTGTGTGTGTGTGTGTGTGTGTGTGTGTGTGTGTGTGCGCGCGCGCGCGCGTGTGTGTGTGTGTGGTCTCGCCGTCGCGTGTGGTCTCGCCGTGTTGCCTCACCTTCATCACAAAGGACGACACGACGAGCCCGAGCGTGATGATGTGGTGCACAAGCAGGGCGACAAAGTCAGAGGTCTTGACGTCGAGGAAGAGGTACACCAGCTGATGCACGTAGAAACCCGCGTACAGCGCGTACACCGATGCCATTCCCTCCGTCAGCTCGTGGTTTGGCCAGTCAATCCAGAAGAGACTCGAGTCGTAGATCCAAGGCAGCTCCTCAGTAAGAAACATCACCTTGACAGCGAGGGTGCACGCCGTCGCGTAAAGGATGGTGCGCCACGCGGCCTGCACAAACTTGGTGCGTGTAAACTCCATGTTCGACCCCTCCCCCACCGCCCACACTGCAAGCGGCTCCAGCACGAGCCGCATTGCAATCATCCGCGCGAGCGTGGCGGCGACGAGGACAATGCCCGCGGGCAGGGCGAGGTCGGCGAGGCTGGCGTTCTCGTACATCCTGAGCCCGCTGGGCGCGCTCACGCAGGGCGCCGACTTGGCCATGGCTTCCGCCTCGCAGCTCGGCGCGCTGTCCAGCTTTCGCGGTGAGCTTCCTTTGTCGAACTGTCGGTCGGCGACGTACGTCCCCCTGTGATCTGTGATCTGTGAGGGTCGGCCCGCAGGCGCATTTTCAGTGTATGTAGCTCTTACGAGCATACCCGAAGGTGACTGCTGACAGGGTTTGATTTTCAGTGAGCCTTACGAACATTCCCGAAGGAGGACTGCTGACGGGGTTTGCGATGAGGAGCGACTCCGTCCGAGCGAGGGGTTCTCGGGGTTAGTGCACCACTAACCGCCGACCGAACGCAAGCGCACTACGACCTCGGTCGGGCTCAGATCGATGGGCTCATACCAGCACCCCTCGGCCTCGCCGCTCGCGGTTCGGACCCCGGCGGGGGCACAAGTTATAAAGCCTAAATAAAGCCGTATGTAAGTGGTGTTATGGCTCTCTGGGCATAGCAGCCCATCACATGCACATGTGCATGCACATGTTATGGGTGTTATGGCTGTTATGCGTTCTGCAGCTATGGGGTCGGAGGGCGGCTGTATGACTCATCTCCTCCAGATCGAGACGGACTATACATGATTGACCGAGCAAAATACCCGTTCGTTAAGGGGCAAAGTCGGCTTTCCCAAAAAGGCCTGTTTTCTCGTTTTTCATGCACACCCGGACACAGCCGAGCCTCAGGCGTCCAAATCGGGGGCTGTGGGGTAGACACGGCACCGGAGGCTTGGCCCGGGGGCGAAGTGAGGGGCGGCGAGGGCTATCGCGAGCACCAAGGCGACTTGCGGGAATCACTGCCGGCACACCAGTGAGTGGCGCCCAGTCCGACGGCCTGACGGCGACTCATGGACTTTTCACGGGGGGGGAGGCTGCCCACGTGTTGCGTATGACCTATGCGCGTGTAGCGGTTGCCGTATCGCCAGTGTTGAAGTGATTGTTGAAGTTATCTTTCGCTGGGGGTAGCCCGGCAAGGCTACTGCGAGGCCGCAAATTTTCCGGGTATTTTCGGGTATTACCCGCACTGGACACTAGAGATCGTCGTGGGTCACTGCCAGGCCTTCCTTACTGTTGTTCAGTCGGCCTAACGTTAGCTACTGTTGTTGGGGGGGCCCACTGTTGTTCTGTTGTTACTGTTAACACTAGCAACACTGTTCAGCTCTTAACGTTAGGCAACCCTAGTCCGGACCCCCCCCCCAGCAGCAGCGCTCTGCTGCTGGGGGGGTCAGACCCCCCCCCCTAGCAGCAGGGATGGCTTTAGATGTGCAGGGGGGGTACCGAGCAGTGAGCGGCCGCTCCAAGGGGAGCAGACGGCTTCGTTACGAAGCTGGCCCCCAGACGGCTTCGTTACGAAGCTGCCCCCAGCAGGCGTCTTGACGGGTATCAAAATTCTTCCCTACAAAAGAGGCCAATGAACCCGAGAACAGCGTTTTTCGCAGTTTTCGGTGGGTTTCCCACGCGAGACTTTTTGCAACTAGTCAAACACTTTGGCACACTTTTGATCCCAAGACAAGAGACACGCGCGCACAGAGCGCCGCCTTGGCCCTACCCGCCACTCTCACCGCCGGATCGGCACCGTCTTGTGCGCGCGCATGTCCTCGTCCCTGTGGCCCTCCCGGAAGCATCGGCGGCAGTACGCGTCGCCGTCGCAATCGTTGCACCACAGGACCGCGTCGTCGTTGCAGATGACGCACCTGCGAAAGACGGGCGCTGTGAGCCGTAGCAGGAGGAGCGGGCCAAAGGACCGGCGCAGAGGACGCGCCTGGAGGAGACAGAGTAGTGGGGGTGGTCGGGAACAGAAAACGTGGAGTGGGAGGGTGCAGACGACGCACCAGCGCTCCATCTCCCCCTCGGCGGGGCTCGGAGGGCGGGGTGGCGCAGCCGGCCGCGAGGCGGGCGGCTGCTGCGGCTTGTGCTGCGGCGCCGCCGGGAGGGCCGTAGCATTTCGCCCAGAGGGCGCCGCGGGAGCAGACGGCGCCGACGGGAAGAGAGGCGCCGCCGCCGCCGCCGCCGCCGCCGCCTCCTCCTCCTCCTCCCGGCCCGACACCTGCCCGGCCGCCATGAGCTCCTCGAGCAGTCTCTCCGCCTCGGCCACCTCGTCCTCGTCCACGTCCGACTCGCCGCCGCCGTCGCCGCCGTCGCCGTCGACCCCCCACGCGGGAAGAGAGGCGGCGGGCAGAGAGGTTTGGGCACCCCCCCGGCGGCGCGTCGGCAGCCAGCCTAGCCTTCCGCCCGCCGGCAGCGGTGCAGCATGCTTCGTCGCCGCCCTCGCCTCGCGCAGCATCTCCGCAGCACCCCCTGACCCAAGCTGCGCCGCCTCGCGAGCCGCACGCTCCTGAGCGCCGCGGCTGCCGAGCGGCCCGCTGCTGCTGCCTCCACCGCTGCCTCCTCCGCCGCCGCCCTCCGCCGCAGCGCGCATGAGCAGCTCCGCCTCGGCGTCCTGCGCGCTCGCTGCCGTACTGCCCGCCAGGCTGACCGCGTCCCGACTCATCTGCAGCAGTCGCTCGACTTCGTCGCTGGCGCCGGCCTGCGGCAGCGCCGACGCGTCCGAGCCGGCTTTGCCTTGCAGCCGCGCTCGGTCCGCATTCATCTGCAGCAGCAGCTCCACCTCGTCGACATCGGCGCCGCCCGCCTCTCCCGTGCCGCCGCTGAGAAAGGCGTCCATCACGCCGCCGAGCTTGCGGTCGGACCCGCGCCTCACATCGCCGTCCACGCCGTCCTTTGCGTCGGGTCGCACCGCACCGGGCTTTGGTCCCAGCGTGGACAGGTCCGCGCCTCCGAGACTCTGGAGCCTCGCGGCGAGAGCCTCGTCGGAGACGGGCGCAGCGGTGCCCTTCATGGCTTGAAGCCGCGCCGCCAGAGCCTCGTCGGTCGGAAGCTCCACGGGCGAGCCCTTCAGCACGCGCAGGCGGCGGGCGAGGTCGTCGTCGGCCATTGTTGGTCGCGTTGAGGACCAGTTTACCTTAGGCACTAATCGTGCCAGCGCTGGCTGGCACTCTGGGAGGGGCCAGCCAGTGTGGACAGACCCCCTATCCGGCTAGGAGTCCGTCCGCTTGCGCCCGAACCGTGTCGTGTGTCGAGGTGTCGTAAGCCCTAACTAACGCACACCGCGTGTGTCCTCTCTTCGAGGTTCTCGAGGTGGATATCCTTTGGCCGCTGGGTGGCGTGTGTCCTCCTTGAGCACTTGAGCACTGGATAGGGTCGATTCCGCATGGTACGGGACCCCATGAATGTCCTCCTTGCGTTTGTTCATAAACATCGTCATTCATCTTCTCGAAGGCTAGCTCAAAGAAAAACTTCCAGAAACTCGCCGAGCCCACACCGCTCCCGCCGAGCGACGCGCCCTCGCTCACCACCCGCCCGACCGGCTGTGTCCCCCCCTCGGCCTCGCACCGCCTGCTTCTCTCTCGCAGGTGCGGCCACTGCCATCGAGGAGCCATTAGACGCGTCCGCTGCCGCAGCCTTGTCCCGTCTACTTGTCCCGCGCGAGCCCGCGCCGGACCGGCAAGCGAGCAACACAGCCGCGTGCCACCTGCTTGGCACGTTGAAAAATTCTTCTGCACGTTGTGTAAAATTCGTCTGCATCTTGGTGCAGGATGTAGATTCTGCATACTTAGAATGCGAGCGCTCGCCGCCCAAAGCTAGGTAGAACAGACCCCAAAAGAGCCAACATAATGCACAATACAGGTACACAAGTGCGGGAACAGAATCCCACCCAAGAGTGCACTGTGTGTGCAGAGAGGGTCTGTTTGTAACTCCATGAAGAGTGCAAACTGCATGCTCCATGTCTCAGAGGGAGAGGGAAACACAGAGAGAGAGGGGGGGGGGGGGAGGGAGGGAGGAAAAAAGTCTTCTTCCCGCATGCAAGATCGGTGTGCGTTACTGTCCATCCGGGAGGCCGCCGTGAGCGCCGGGGCGTTGTGCCCACGTGTGCGCCGGGGCGATGTCCACCTCTGGGCTCATCTTGGTCATCGTCCCTGCCCGGTGCAAGGGAGGCGCGCCCCGTGGAGTAGGAGCGGCTGCTCCTCGCGGCGTCTGGGCGAGCGCCGCAGCGTGCTCGCTGTGCAGCGCGTCGAGAGATATCCGTCGCTTGCCCTTGAACTGCGCTTCATCGAAGCTGTGCCGCTCGCTGTACCGCGTCGCCTCCTCGCTCGAGGTTCTCCCAAAGGCGTCCCGGAACGATGGGTGGTGGCGGAGGTGCCGCTGAGGGCTCGCCTGGGGCGAGCCAGCGTCGACGGGCTCTCTCGGCGAGAATACAAGCAGCTCGCCCAGCGTCGACACCTGCTGGCTCATGCACGCTTCCGTCCGCTTCCCGCTCGCAACCTCCGTCAGGTCGCTGATTGGCGAACGGTTGTTTGCACAGGCCACGGGCCGCTCACGGTGGACGGAGCCTCTCATCGAGGGCAGGCTCAGTGTGACCGCGCCCGGCGCAGTGTCCGTCGGCGCATGTCCCGGTTGGTGCCTCGGGCTGCGCGCCTCCTCTACTCTCTCCTCCTGCTCGGCCCAAGTCATGATTCCCTCCGAGCTCCGCCGACCGACGGCGAGCCTTGCGATGCCGCGCCTCGACTCGAACCGGTGGCCCGACTCATGTACGCGCTCAGAGTACTCCAACGACGTGAGCCCGCCCGCTCCACGAAACGCGGATGCGCGGCGCACGTTAGTGGCCAGCGTGCCTCCCCTCTCGCGAGTCGCGTAGTCA
The DNA here is from genome assembly GCF_000372725.1 of Emiliania huxleyi CCMP1516. Lineage (NCBI taxonomy): Eukaryota > Haptophyta > Isochrysidales > Noelaerhabdaceae > Emiliania > Emiliania huxleyi. The sequence goes on along the minus strand of NW_005201287.1, from coordinate 83,956 downwards.
ATGTCGCGCCCAAAGACAACCTCATCGACCCTGGAGGTTCTCCTCGAGAGCCCGGCGTCCTGCTCGAGGAAGCGCGTGTGAAAGCGTTGTGGCTTCACGTCGAGCAGCTTCATGTTCCATCGCGGCGTGTTCGTGATCCATGGCGCGGCGATTGGGTCGGCCATTCGGGCTTGGCTTGCGGCGGCGCCGTTTCAACTTTTTCAGTGTACGCCGCCGCTTGGCTGCAGCACCCAATGACGACGCCCGCCTTTGCGAGGGGGCGTCTGGACGTGCTTGGCGGTTGACGCCGGCCCGCCACTGCGCCTCGTGCGCGTCCACCTCCGTCGAGGTCGACGCGTCGGGATCGGAGCGCATCACCGAGACGCCAGAGCCCGCCTTCGCCGACATGATTCCCCGCCGGAGAGCTCGGTGAGTGTGCCGTCGCCCGAAACGGAAATCCGGACACGGGAAAATATAAGGTAAGATGTTTTTCGTTCCTTGAGCGCGCGATACACTGGCGATACACGGAACCCCCATAGAGCTCTACCGCCTGTGGAGTCCAGTCGCTGGCCAGACTGTGATTGACCTCTCTACATAAACTCTGCGCCCCCGAGTTCATTTTCAGTGTATGTAGCTCTTACGAACATACCCGAGGGTGAACTCCTGACAGGTACAGCCTCTGCACCGCACAACCACAAGCTCCGCCCCGGGCCCGAATTCGCACAACAGTGACACGCCCTGCGCCCTGCAACGCCCCCCTCGGAGAGTCTGAAGAAAAGGGGGAACTTGCCCGCCAAAAAAAGCCAATTCTTGACTTGGGCCCTCGGCGGGCGGCCTTCTCTCGAGGTCTCGAGATACACAAAGCGGCCAAAGGGGGAACGACAAAAGCTCGCTCGCACGACACTGGCACAACACTGGCACGGGGCCTGATTCGGCCTACTGGCGCCATCAACGCTCGCCATCATGCCGTCCCTGGGATCAACTGTCGTCGCGGCGCTCCACCTCGCGGCTATCCCATGCGTGGTGCGCTGCAGCCTCTCACGTCTCCTCTCGCCGCTTCGCGAGCTGGTACTGTGGCGTGTGCACTGAGAGAGGCCGATGCTCGTCCAAGGCGATGCTCGTGATGAGCGCGCTCGTGTACGTGGTCCACGTCCCAAAGGTGATGATGAGCGCCTTCCAGCACCTCGCCGCTGGCATCGTCCTCTCCGCCGTCGCTGTCGAGCTCGTACCAATTATCAACGAGGCGCCGGCCGACCTCGCCAACGTCGTTGGCATTGTCAGCGGTTTCGCGGCGGGCGTGGCTCTCTTCCTGATCCTCGCCAAACTCTTCCCCGAGGGAGATGACGACGGAGCCGGCGGAGCTGACGACCGCCGCTCGAGCGCGCTGCTGCCCGAGGGCCGCAAGAGCGGCGGCGGCCGCACCTCGCTTGGCTCCAAGATTGCATTCGCCGAGAAGTCGATTTCCGCGCGCAAGGCGCCCGCCTTCCCGGTCGCCTTCACCGTCGCCGTACTCGTCGACAGCGGCGTCGACGGACTGCTCATCGGCCTCTCCTCTGCTGCGGGAGCGAGCGCGGGGTTCGTCATGGCTGTCGCGCTCACCATCGAGATGGGCTTCCTCGCGCTCACTCTCGCGGCGGTCATGCGCAGGCAGCCGCTTTGCTCGGCCGCACTCGTGCTGCTCGGCGCCCCCGCCGCCCTCGCCGCCGGCGCAGGGGTTGGCGCCGCGGTGGCCGCCGCCGTCGCCAGCTCTCCCGCCCTGCACACGGCACTTGTCTCGTTCGGCATCGCCGCGCTGCTCTACCTCGTGACGGAGGAGCTGCTGCTGGAGGCGCGCGGAGATGACCCGAGGTGAGCCGCGGTACCCTCTCAATCATTCATTCATCGATCCACCCGACTAAGGCGCACGAGGGGCAGGAGGAGGAGCACGTCTGGTACGTCGACCTCTGCTTCTTCCTCGGCTTCATGTCCGCCTTCCTGCTCGAGAAGCTCTCCTAAGAAGAAGCTGTGCAAGCTCTCCTACCTCGAAGCTTAGCCATTGCGCATTGGCGTTCGAGGGTACCACTATCCAGCGCTGCAGCAAGACGTGTGCTACGTACGTACCTCGCGCACCGTACGTACCGTACGCACTGACGTTCGTGGAGGCTGCCGCGGGCGGCCGCCCCATGAGTACGGTACTTGATACGGTATTTGGCCCCGCTTTTGTCCGCGGGAGGGAGGGAGAGGGGGTGCAAGCAGGGTCTCCGCAGTTTAAAATAGGAAACGTTTGGAGGGAACGTTAGAAAAAAGAAAATGCTCTGAGCCGCCGCATTTGCAGGGGTGCTGAGGCCGTGCCTCTTCTGGTGCCTGTCTCGACCATCACCAGGAACTCGCCCGCCTCCTTCCCTCCGCCATGACGAAGGGCCAGATGGGCTCGCTCCAGCAGCGCGCGAGCGCTGCCTTGGGCGTCAAGAATGAGGCGCACGCTATGCAAGATGTCGAGTTGCGGAACGAGACGAACGTCCTTTTGGTCCCTCTCATCGCCGGCCTCCAGCACAAGAGCGTTGTGAACCAGCTGTTGGCCCTAATGTCCCTTTCGTACGCAGCTCTTTCGCTCGTGCTCATCGTTCTTCTCTCCTACCCCGATCGGCCGTGCGTGGACGAAGACGACCGGGACTGCGAGGCAACGCCCCGTTCCGTCTTCCACAACCTGGAGTTCTGGGGCACCTTCGCCTTCTCGGTGACGGAGGTGATCGCGATTCGTTACTCGCCCCGAAATGTGTCGCAGGCGAGGGGCGCGCCCGCCCCCCTTCTGCTTGCGTCACCGCCCCTCACGGCCCTCAAAACCGCACACACAGATCTACGCCTACCCGAACCTCCTCAAGATCATGATCTCGCTCAACGTCGCCGGCGCCCTCGTCGCGTCGACCCTCGTCGCCATCAACCTCGAGTTCTTCGAGTACCCCTCCCACCAGATCGAGTACTCCCACGCCATCCTCGCCGCCGGCGTCGACGTCATCCTCCTGATGTCGCTCGTGCGCGCCGACACCTCTGAGACACTCTCGTGTGCACACTCTCGCGTCTCCTCTCTCCCTCCGCTCGCC
>NW_005201287.1:78267-80797 GCF_000372725.1 Emiliania huxleyi CCMP1516 | reverse complement strand
GATCCGGATTTTTTTCTCGCCCCAAAATTTTTCCCAGGGGAGGGGGGCCCCCGCCCCCCTTTTGGTTTGGTCACCGCCCCTCGCGGCCCTCAAAACCGCACACAAAGATTTACGCGTACCCGAACCTCCTCAAGATGAGGATTTCGTTAAAGGTGGCGGGGGCCCTTGTGGGGTTGACCTTTGTGGCCATAAACCTGGGGTTTTTGGGGTACCCCTCCCCCCAGATGGGGTACTCCCCCCCCATCCTGGCCGCGGGGGGGGGGGTCACCCCCCGGATGTCCCTGGGGGGGCCCGACCCTTTTGGGACCCTTTGGGGGGCACACTTTGGGGTTTCTTTTTTCCCTCCGTTGGCCCAGGCACGGGGAGGCCCCTTTCCAAGGCCCCCCCCCCCCCCCCCCCCGCCCCCACGCAGATGCGCGGCAAGGTGGAGGGCGAGGAGCAGCGCCAGAGCGACCGCATCATCGGCATCCTGGGCATCACCTTCTCGGGGCTGTGCATGGTCGCCGCCATTGTCCAGATCAGCCTCTACAACGGGATGGGCATGGACGAGGACAACGTGCCGATCGGAGAGACACCGGTGCGGCCCCGCGGCCGCAGCAAGCACGCGTCGCATCCAAGTGTGAGATATGCGCGTCTTCCACCTCTCGTGATCGCCCCCCCTTCGCCCCCCTCTCTCCACCTCCCGCCACCAACCTTACCTTTCCGCCCTGGCTCCCTTTCAGGGGCACTTTGTGGAGTTTTCCTTCGACTTTGTGAGGGCCAAGATCCTCTACTTTTTTTGCAAGGGGCCCCCCCCCCCCCCCTCCCCCCCACTCCCACCCCCACCCCCCTCCTCGCCACCCGCCAACGACCCAAAACCTCTGCCGCCCACACCTTAGGACAACGTCTTCCGCTGCGACCAAGAACAGCTCCGCCTCCTGACCACCAAGGACCGCGAGATTCAGATCAAGGTAGACCTCGGCGAGCTCGAGGAGTTCTCCAAGCGCCGCGACACGCTCTCAAACTCGATCGTGGAGAAGCTGGTGGAGAAGTCGCGAAACGCTTGAAATCTTTGCGAATAAGACGGTCGCCGACGTCCCTCGCACGCGGCGCGCGACAGGGCCAGAGGGAGCGGACATGCAACACGTGCGTGCGTGAGGTTGGGCTGGGGGGGGAAACCGGCTTGTTGCACGAGTATATGGGGTCACGATGTCTCAAATACGGGGTGTGGACCGTGAGTTGACCAGGGGTTGTGCGCCGGGCCCTCCTGCTCGGCTCCAGCGAGTAGACAAGTCTTGTCACTAACAGAGTAGAATTTAAACAAAACAACTCTCTCTCACAGCACACAGGCTCGACACAGGTGCGAACTGGCGTAGAAGGATCTGACCTCGGGGCCGATGTGACCAAGCGCTGGTAGCGTGGTTTTACCTCACACCCATGGTCTCACAGTGTGCCGGCAGTCGCCGAGCAGTGTCGCTCACACAAGCCGCAGCACAAGTGACTGAGGGCCAGTGAGGGCGAGCCCATCGCTGTCACAGCTGTGGTAGCCGCACAGTAGGCTGTGTCAACTGTGCAGAGCGTGTGAGCAGCAGAGGAGCTGCTCTCCAGGCTTCTGTCGCAAAGAGCTGCATGCCACCGAAAGCGCTGTCGAGGTTCGCCGAGCGCGGCGCAGGTTGGAGGACACCGTCACCGACGAGCGCGTTGGAGTATTCACTCCGGACAAAGCCGGCCACACGCACACGAGCTGCGGCCGTGTGGCCGTCATAGTGGCGAGGCGCGGGACCGTCTGTGGCGAAGTGGGTCGCGTCCTCCGATTTCCTCAACTCACGGTCCACACCCTCTATGAGCAATGAGGGGTTTTGACTCCTACCGGCTCCTGACGCTATCCCTGGCAGCTCTAATGGCCAGGATCAGTAGTGTTGTGATAGAGGGTGCCCATACTAGCGCAAGGAGCTGCCACACTCGCCCGGACGCCGGAGCCGGACCGTCCCCTTCTGGAGCAGGCGGACATCGCTTCCAGGGAGGGGCGGGCGCACTTTTACTCACAGTCAGGAGTCCCGCCCCCCCCCAGACGCCAGAGGCTTCACCACATGCTAGGGGGGGGGGATCCGACCCCCCCAAGAGGCTTCACCACATGCTAGGGGGGGTGGGGCGTGAGTAGAAGTGCGCCCCCCCTCCCTGGAAGCGATGTCCGCCTGCTCCTGGGGCCGGTTCCGCAGCCCGCGAGAGCCGACAGCGGGCCCGAACAGTCACACCACGGGTGAACCTTCTTTTCTAGACCGGAAGGATTGAGAGCAGCCTCGCTCTCAATCCTAGAAGTCGAAGGATTGTGAGCAGCACTCCTCGCAATCGTAGCATCTCTGTGCGATTGCTAGCACCCACGCTCGCAATCCTACATCTTCTAGGACTAAGAGCAGCTCCGCTCCCAAGGTGACTGGTGACGCCTACGACTACTACCAGCGCGCTCGCAATCCGAGCAAAGTCTAGGATTGCGAGCAGCACTGCTCGCAATCCTAGCAACATGCCTCCGATTGCGAGCAGTAGCGCTCGC
>NW_005201287.1:0-78167 GCF_000372725.1 Emiliania huxleyi CCMP1516 | reverse complement strand
GCTCTGCATCCTCGGATCTTGGGTACGATTGTGAGCGCCGCCGCTCATAGTCCTACAAGATGTAGGATTGCGAGCGCTACTGCTCGCAATCGGAGGCATGTTGCTAGGATTGCGAGCAGTGCTGCTCGCAATCCTAGACTTTGCTCGGATTGCGAGCGCGCTGGTAGTAGTCGTAGGCGTCACCAGTCACCTTGGGAGCGGAGCTGCTCTTAGTCCTAGAAGATGTAGGATTGCGAGCGTGGGTGCTAGCAATCGCACAGAGATGCTACGATTGCGAGGAGTGCTGCTCACAATCCTTCGACTTCTAGGATTGAGAGCGAGGCTGCTCTCAATCCTTCCGGTCTAGAAAAGAAGGTTCACCCACACCACGGGGCGTTGTACGTTTTCTTCATGCCCGCAACTGGCCGCATCGCCCAGCCCCGACGAGTCGTTACATCAGCATGGTCGTCGTCCAAAACGATCAGGCACTGGTCGAGCTGCCCAGCTCCCTGGTCGACCGCGCAGCGCCGCCTCACAATCCTCTGCTGGAGCAACCAAACCCGTATGCCAAGCTCGGCCAACCAGACTCCATCGTGGCAGAGCCTCCTGCCATCGAGATCGGCATTGAGGGAAGAGCGGCCGGCTCTGCCAAGCTGAGGCTCATCAATGCATCGGGAAAGCCAGCGCGCATGACCATCCATGCTCCCTCCACGCCGCACTTCAAGCTCAAGCTCCGCAAGCGTGGCCTCGTGATGCCCGGCATGGCAGAGGAGGTGCTCGTTCTCTTCACTGCCTCCGACTCAGAACCCCGACATTACCACGACCAGATTCGGGTGCAAGCCGAGACGGGAGAGCTATTGATCCCACTTGCGGCCTTTCCGACGGCCTCGCCCACCGACCTGGGCATTCCGTCTCTGATCGACCTTGGGCCTGTCACGCTCGGATCGCACGTGAGCCACTCGGTGCCGTTGCAGTCACCAGCCAGCGTTGGGTTTGAGATCAGCATCCTGCGTAGAGGCTTCGTTGGGACCGAGCTCAATGTCGAGCCACTGACCGGCACCATATCGGCGGGCGGAACAGCTTTCACAATCGTCTATTCGCCTGTGCGGCTCGCCACGGCACGCATGCTGATAGAGCTGCGCCTCTCGCAGCCAGGCTTCACTGCTCGACGGATCGAGGTGGTTGGCTCTTGCGCACCGGGCCATGTTCGCCAGGAGCACTTGCCGACGCTCTCTTCGCTCGCCTCGCTCGCGTCTGCCGGCTCGGAGCGCGGCGGAAAGCACGCCCAAGCGCTGCCACAGGTGCTCAGCTCGAGCTCAGCTTTTGAGGATGCCCTCGAGTCGGAGCCGCCCACCCTGACGGCCTCAATTAGATCCGTCCTGCTTGCTCGGCCGACGCCCTCCTCCGTCGCTGCGGCAGCTGCGGTGACAGACCACCGAGGAAGGATTGGAGGGGATGGAGGCGGCGGAGATTCGGTGTCTCGCGCCATGGCAGCCTCGCGTCGCGAGACGGTGGGAAGGCGGAACATTCCGGTCAAGTACCCGGTCGACAGCGAGATGATGCGAATCCACGCGCTTAAGGAGACGCACATCGACGGCTACAGTATCCCCAGAGACCTCGACTGCCAGATCCGCGTGAACGCGCTCCTCAACCGGCAGCGCGGCAAGTTGCCTGTCGCAGAGCTGCGCAGCGCCATCACGCAGCAAAAGCTGCAGGCGGAGCGCGACAGGGAAGCAGTCGAGAAGGTGGCTGCATCCTCTCTCGAATCGCTACTGCAGCGCTCACTCGCCGAGAAGGCCGAGGCCGCGTTCACGCTATTCGAGGAAGTCGACGTTGATGGCTTGGGGCGGATTGACGCCGCTCAGTTCTCCCTCGCGCTGCCTCTGCTTCGGGTTCCAGGGGCGTGCGAGGCGGACATGCATGCGCTATTTGCGACAATCACGGACGGCGCAGAGACGCTGGACTACGAGAAGGTGAAGAAGCCACAGCGCAGGCTGCAGCAGGCCTCGGTTCAGATCGGCGCCTCTGCCGACGCTTCCGCCCCGGCGGGGGAGTTGGACCTGGCGCTGCAGCCGGCGGAACGGAGCCGTCAGGTCAAAGAGATGCTCTTCCTCCGGCAGATGACCGATCTGGAGAACTTTGAGAAGGCGAAGGAGATCAAGGCGCTCGTAGCCAGGGGCGCCGAGCCCTGCCCGACGGCCACCATTGAGGCGACGCGCACCGCGCGCGAAGCCTTCTACGTGAGCGAGGATCGGGAGAGACGGCGCCGTGGGCGCGAGCGCAGAGAGGCGGAGCTCGGCGAGAAGGGGCGCGCCACGATCTCGGACAGCGTCGTGGCGGCGGCAAAGGGTGCACAGCCGACGTTTGACATCTACTCGAACGACTCCTTTGCCTTGCGTGAGCAGGCACTCGCGATCTTCAAGAAGGGAGTCCGGACGGCGCTCCTTCAAAGACGCGCCGCCGACCGGCTGCATTGCTTCAGCGCGTCCCTTGAAGAGGCCGGTCTTTCCCTCAAGGATTGCCGCAGCTTGGTCTCCTCACGAGCGCCCACAGCGAGAGCTGATGCTGGTCGCTTTGGCGCACCGGTCCCCACACCAACCCTCTCGCTGTCGGGAATCGAACCTTTCGCCTTCCCGACGGCGGACACGGTGTCGAATCGTGATCGCGATGCGCCTCTCGACGTTGCCGTGTTGCCGCTCGAACCGGCGCAGACGTTCCGTCGGTTCGCATTGCGCGTGCCACGCCGATACAAGGAGATGGGGTACATGGAGCAGCTTTTCACCGCTCCCGGCGATGCCACGCCCAGCCCTCTTGCGACGCAAGAGATGCGGGTGGGAGCGGCGTTCGAGGCGAGCACGCCGCAGCCCACGGGGGACCGGAAGGCTTTTTATCTGGAGCCGATGCCGCCGTCCCTTCTCACTGTGAGACACACCTCCACTCCAGGGGCTGGAGGGGACGGCCAAGCGAGTGCGACCGCCGGGACAGAGAGCAAACTTTGGCGGAGCAAGCCACCGCCAAGGGTCTACACGCCGCCGCCGCCGCACGCAGAGACGGATGTGGAGTTTCACCTGCGTGCAAGGCCAGTACCCGCAAATGAGGCGTGGTTGCACGAGCCGATTGGACTCTCCTCTAGCCGCACGCTGCTCTTGCAGGAGACCATCAGCTCTCGCTGTTCACCGCGGAGGGGGATGTGGGCCGAAGCGGCAGCGCCTCTCCCGAAGCTCTTGAGCGGAGCCAGCAAGCAGGATCTCGACCACGAACTGTCCGACGACGAGTCGGACACGGATATTGAGCTCCAGGCGCCGACAGAGGAGCGGCTGCGGCAAATCTTTGAGCTGCCTGATGCCGAGGGTGAGGGGCCGGCCGATGCAGACCCTGGCGCCACTCCCGCTGCTGAGGTGGCTCCGAGCTCATTCGCCGCATTGGCTGAGGCGGCCGAGGCGGTGCTCGTCAGCCCAGAACGCATCATGCCCGTCGACCATGGCTCTGAGCTCGCCCGCGCGGAGGCCGCATTGCAAGCGGACCTGGCAGCAGCCCAGAAGGCAGAACGGAGAAAGCTGGGCGAGGCGCTGGACGCCTTGAACACGCACATCGAGGACCCTAGGTATCATCTCGCGTGTCGGATCTGATGTGGCCAGCACGTGACTTGAGCATTTTGAAAGATGGGGTTTTGCCGCATAGACTATTAGAGCCCATAGAACAACCGTGAACCGAAGGAACTGCGCTAAAATATGTAGAGCCGTAACACCTTGACCTAAGGTCCTACGGCTTTAAAACACACCGCCGGAGGCTCACCGACACGCGACACCGTGTGCGGACGGCTCAAACCAACCTCAAGAGAGTGCGATGTGTTCTACGGCTTTATTCGCCTTACCGTTGTTGATAGATCCACAATTTGTTTGGAAACTCTATCCCATGTAACTGGGACGTGAGACCCACAGAGCTGTGTCAAAGAATTCAGGCCACGATGCACACATGCTGGTTGCAGTCACAACCTGCCGCGCACACGCCGCCTGCCTGCGATTCCCAACCCATGCCAATCCTCACGTCTGCGCCAAGGGTGCGCTTCCCGCCCCCCCTCTGCTTCCGCTCATACGCGGCTCTCAGCGCGCGGACGCCCTCGTCGAGGCCCGCGCCCGTGCAGACAGCGTCGATCACGTCGCCTAGAAACAGAAACCGCGTCAAAACCCCCGAACCGGCAGCATCGGTCACGTCACACCGAACAATCGGTCACGTCACACCGAACAGAAATCCCTGTGCGGTGGCGGCCCTGTGCCGTTCTCTCCCCCCCCCCCCCCCCTCTCGGCGTGTCTGTCTTCTTTCTGTCTTTGTCACACCGATCGAGATCGAGGGGCGCCCGCCCGGGGCAGACCGCAGCCTCTCCAGCGCCTCGCCAAAGGGTTGCTGCCGGCTCGGCGCGCCTAACAAAGCACCGCCCTTGCCGCGAGTCCCACCGCGAGTACGCTGTCGACCCGCTGCTGTGATGGCGCGCTGCCGCCTCCCGCCGCGCTGTCTACGCTGACGAGGGCGCATCGAAGCGCCCGCGCGAGAGGCGCTCCTAAAAAAGAAACACGCGCGGTTAAAAAAGAAATCGAAGGGGACAGTCGGCCCGCACGAGAGGCGCGCGGAGCTGCTCCCCGCCACCGCCACCGCCCTCGCCACCCTCGCCCTCGCTGCCGCCGCCCTCGCCGTCAGCGCCCTCGCCGTCAGCGCCGCCGCCGTCAGCGCCGCCGCCGTCAGCGCCGCCGCCGTCAGCGCCGCCGCCGTCAGCGCCGCCCCAGTGCGAGCCGGCGCCGAGCGCCCTCGCCGCCGCGACGAGGGGGCGGCCGCTGCAGAGTGCGCCTGTTCACGGGCTGTCGTCTCCTCGGTCGCCGCCTCACCTTCTCTTGCCCGGTGCGGGCGGCCGCTGCAGAGCGCGCCGACGACGTCCGACATGGAGAGCGAAGGCGGGAGCGGAGGCGGGAGCGAAGGGGGAAGCCCTGCCTGCGGGTGCGGTGGCCGCGGGGCGCAGAGAAGGCAGACCCCGCCCTCGCCCTGCGCACCGCCCTCCTCGCCGCCCTCCGACGCCCTGCCGCCGCCCCCGCCACCACCTCCACCGTCGCCACCCCCGCCGCCACCGCCACCGCCTCCGCCGCCTCCGCCGCCACTACCGCCACCCCCGCCGCCACCACCGCCTCCACCACCAGCCTCGCCGCCACCAGCCTCGCCGCCTCCTCCGGCGCCCGCCTCGCCTCCCGCCCCGCCAAGTCGCTCCAGATCTCGGGTAATCTCGGGCAACCTCGGGCTCCCCCCGGCCCCGCCAACTCGCGCCACAGCGCCGCTGAGGAGGGCGAGGTCGTCGCCTGCCGACTCGGACAGCTGCTCGGTCGGGTTGACCCACCCGCAGGCGGGCTCCTCCGCCGGCCGCAAGTCCTCGGCGGACATGGCGCGCCGCGCCGCTCGGATCAGCGCCGAAGCGAGCAGCCGGACGACCGCCTCGCGCACTCGCTCAGCGGTGTCCTGCGCGGCCTCGAGCCAGGTGTTGATGGAGAGAGAGTGGCGGCTGGTGGTGACGACGGCGTGCCACCAGTGCCGAGGCACGAAGAGCGTCTCGCCGGCGCACAGCTCGACCTCGTACAGCCAAGACGAGGGGCGGGAGGAGGGGCAGCTCAGCTGGGGGCAGCTGCTGCGCCCGGAGTCGTCGGAGCGCGCAAAGACCGAGCTCTCCTCATAAGGCACACGGGTCGGCCGCAGCGGCCACGCCGCGTCTCCGCCCCGTTCCCTTTCGCAGCCCGGCGGCGGGCTCAGCCGCCAGCGCTTGGCTCCGGCACACTGCGCCACAAAGTTGACGCCGTACGCGTCGTAGTGCGCCGGCGTGCCCGCGCCCTCTGAACCCAGCCACAGCGTCGAGCGCGAGCCGTCGGCTGCGTGCGAGTCGGCGCCGCTCGCGACGACTTCGGAGAGGTGCGCGGCGGCGAGGACGTGCGACCAGTCCACTGCCGCGAGCGCGTCCGGCTCGCTCGCAAACAGCGCCGCCATCTCCTGGTAGTCGCAGTAGCCGGTGTATTCGGAGCGCGGGAAGGCACTCAAGTTACCGCCGTCAAGTCCCGCCCTCGAGCCACCGCCCTCGAGCCAGCGCCCAAACTCGGCGAGCGTGGCCTGCACGTAGACGCCTTCGCCCTCGAACGGCACCGCCAGCGGCGCAATTCGGTGGAGGCGCACACACGTCTCGGCCGCGCCCAGCGGCGAGGAGGCGAGGCCGCGAGGCGTCCAGCCGAGAGCGGCCCAGCCCGAGAGCAGCCCCGAGGCGACGAACGGCTCACCCGTGGCGATGAGCGAGCTGAGGTCGGAGACGGAAGGCGAGTGGACGCGGACCACCGACGGGTGAGTTGGCGGGCCGCGTGTTGGCCGCGCTGTGCCGCTCGCTGCCCGTGCATCTGGTCGCGGCATGAAATCGCTGCGGCGCGGTCGCCCTTGTCCTCTCCGCGTTGCAATACTCGTGGCGGGATCCTTTCCAGCGCGAGTGACTGCCGAGAGGAGAAGAAGAAAGCCGACACGCAGCAGACAACGAGAAATAACGCACGGGCGCTCAGCGGAGCTGGGAAGAGGACCGCCGCAAGCGACGTGGCGTGGAGCGGTTGTGCATCCCTCCGGGGGCCCCTCTGCGCCGGGGAGGCGTTGTTGGAGGCTAGGACGCAAGCGTCCGTCGCCCTTTTCAAACTCGGGGCCCACTCCGCTACATGTACGCTCCGACCCGAATTTGGAGGGCCTAAAAGTTTAAGGTGTTGCTGCGCAAAAGGGGTCGGACACCGGGCGCAGCTCATGCTAAGAGCTAGAAGAGGAGATAGAGAGAACAACCACCCTGTCCCGTTATTGCGTACACCAACACCACAAAACGCTCTCTCTCTCCTGTCCTCACTCAGGGGGGTCACAACTACCAAGTCCCTCGACTATAGCTGCCACAGGGCGCAGCTGCCACAGGGCGCAGCTGGAGACGCTCCCCCTCAATCGGCATCCACCCCCACCCGCTCCAGCCCCACTTCTGCTGCCGAGAGAGCTGAATCGAAGCAAGCGAGCCATTGCATCTTGGCGTGCTCCTGGAGCGCGGCTTTCTGCGGCCACGAGCACGGCGGAGTCGGCGTCGTAGCGCGCATCGTTCCCGCTCATCGCCCATTCCTCCCGTGACGTGTGTCGGCCGCGATTCGATGTCGCCACCTTCATCGCCAACGAGGACTCCCTCGACTGCAGGGGGGCTCCGGCGCGGGGAGGGACTCCGCCTGATGCGCTGGCCGACCGCGCCCTCCTCCTCCATGGGCTCGATCCGATTCCGCAGCGGCGGTGCTGCGCGGGAGGCGGCCGCGGGCACGCTGGGCTCGATCAGGAGCTTTCCCTCAGTTGCCCCGAAAGCACGGATTTGGCGGCCGTTCTTGGCTTCAATTTTACGAATGTCTTGGCACCAGCTGAAGGCTTGCGTCCCAGATCGCCCAGTTCGTGCACGGTATTCGGATTTTGCTGTTTGCTCGTGTGGGGGTATATTGCAGATTTGTCAATGGTACCGCGTCTGCGACGCGGGCGCCTTGCGAGCAGAGCCCTTAGGACACCCTTTATATCTTGCGCGGTCAAAACCGAAGACGACCGATCACCAGCAGCAAGTGATGTGTGTGTGTGTGTGAGAGACGCTGCTAGAGATGCGTTTCGGGGCCCAGAGATAAAACTTCTGATGCCATGCATGACCTAGTAGTGTCCCCAGCTATGGGCGTGTCCACGTTGGAGCCAGGTGTGGTGTGGGCGCGAGAATAGCTCCGCCGTTAATGGAGGCAACCGATGCGAGTCGACTGGTGTGTGTTGTCGTGGTTTCGTATCAAGAATACTCACTCACTCACAGCAAGTGATGGCCGCACTCGCGGAGTGCGGCGACGCCGTTAGTGGTTAGAGACGGCGCGCTAGAGGCAGTCAAGACGTGGATCAAGGACGACGACGACCATACCCGGTGCGGAAACAACGTCTTTCAAGGTACCCGGGTAGTCCGCCTGCTCTTCTTTGCTGCTGTGCCATTTGTAGTGCCAGTCCGAGCCAGTCTGCTGTGAGAGGGGCTCGCATGGTAAAATTCTTTGGAGCGGAGAGCGCTGGGCGAGCACCGGCTTTTCCTCCGATGCTCTCCCTGCTGTTCGCGCCACCGGCGCTTGCAGAGGTCGACGATAACCTCGTCCGCACCCCTCCGCCCACCGATTTCTGTGCCTCGTCGCTGTCCGAGTGTGCGGCGGTGGATGCTGCGCTGGCGGCGGGCCAGCCCGGGCTGCCGCTGCTCGTGCAGTCCTCTCAGGCGGAGGTCGATGGCTACGTGGCCGAGGCGCTCCGGTGGGCGCCTTGCAACGGCCTGCTGATGCGCGCGGCCGCGGAAGAGGAGGAGCTGACTGCGGCGGAGTCCTACGTCCATGCTCCGTTTGCGCTGCTGCCAGCAGAGTACCCGGCGTCTGAGCTGGAGCGCGCGTGCGCTCTCGCGCCCTCGTTCAACCGGCTGGTCGACGCGGTGGCCGCGGACCTGCCCTGGCTGGAGGCGACGCTGCGGGAGACGGCTGCTTCGGACGTCTTCACCAGGCGCCTGCTCAGGCTCGCGCTCAGAGTGGCGTCCGAGGGGCCGACGCAAAGCGCAAGCCTGGGTGTCCTGCGCTCGGATTACATGCTGCACGAGCCGGAGCCTGCCGATGGGGCTGCCCCGGCACCGCCCCAGCTGCTGCAGGTTTTCTGCGCGCACCTCTTGACTCCCTCCCATGCTGCCCCCACCCTCCCATGCTGCCCCCACCCTCCCATGCTGCCCCCACCCTCCCATGCTGCCCCCACCCTCCCATGCTGCCCCCACCCTCCCATGCTGCCCCCACCCGCCGCCAGCCGCCGCCGCCGCCGCCACCGCCGCCACCGCCGCCGCAGCAGCAGCTGCTGCCGCTGCCGCTGCCTCTGCCGCCGCCGCTTCCGCCGCCACAGCTCTCCTCTGGCTCCGCCGCCGCCGCCTCGCCGCCTCACTCGCGCTCCCCACGGGCTCCTCCCTCCACCGTCCACGGCCCCCTTGCCTCCACCGCTGCTCCACCGTCGGCAGGTCGAGTTGAACACGATCGCCTCCTCGTTCGCCGCCCTCTCCTGCGCCGTCTCCGACCTGCACCAGCACCTCGCGACCCGCTGGCCCGCCCTCCGCGCCGCCATGTGGGAGCGCAGAGGGCGCCCGCCCAAGCTCACCCTCAGCGACGCTCTCCCACCTAACGACGCGGTCGACGCCATCGCAGACGCGCTCGCCGCCGCGCACCGCGCGCACGGCGGCGCCGACGCCGTCGTCCTCTTTGTGGTGCAGCCGGGCGAGCGGAACGCCGTCGACCAGCATCGGCTGTCGCAGCGGCTGTACGAGCGGCACGGTGTGCGGACCGCCTTCCGCTCCCTCTCGCACCTGGACCAGTCAGCAAAGCTCGAGGGGCCCAGGCGGCGGCTGCTGCTCGACGGCACGCAGGAGGTGTCCGTCGCCTACTTCCGCGCCGGGTATGTGCCCGACGACTACCCCTCAAACAAGGAGTGGTCCGCCCGTCTCCTCCTGGAGCGCTCTCTCGCCATCAAATGCCCGAGCGCCGCGTACCAGCTCGCCGGCGCGAAGAAGGTGCAGCAGCAGCTCGCGCTCCCTGGCGAGCTCGAGCGGTTCGTCTCGCCGGCTGAGGCCGAGGCGATGCGGCGTGTCTTTGCCGGCTTGTGGTCGCTGTCTGGCGACAAGACGCCGCCGGACGACGCGCCGCCCGCGGAGCGCGAGGCCGCGGAGGCGATGCGCGCCGCGGCCGCCGACCCGAGCGGGTACGTGATGAAGCCGCAGCGAGAGGGCGGCGGCCACAACCTCTTCGGGGCCACGCTCGCGGCCGCGCTGCGCGAGCTGTCTCGCGCGCAGCGGTCGGCGTACATCCTCATGCGGCGCATCGAGCCAAAGGCGGCGCCTGCGGTCCTCGTGCGCGCCGGAGAGGTCTACCGCGGCGACGCCGTCTCGGAGCTGGGCGTCTACTCGACCTACCTGCGCTCCGCCACCGGCCGCGTCCTCATCAGCCGCCCCGCCGGCCATTTGGTTCGCACCAAGATGCGCGGGGTTGACGAGGGAGGGGTCGCTTCGGGCTTCGCCGTGCTCTCGAGCCCGCTCGCTTCGAATGATGATGTGGTGTGACGCTGATGTTTGCACGTGCGGTTCGCTCTGACATTTGCATGCAATGAGAGCCGTAAAAGAGAAAGAACCACCAGATTTGGTGTCACGCCTCTCGATAGGATTTACCTCTCCTTTGCGCTGGATTTGGCGATCCAGCGCTGCTCGCGTCCAGACAGAGAGGCTGCCTCCACATCCACTCCTGAGCTGCTCAGGCCTGGTCAAGGGACAAGGCGCCACCCACCGGCATGCGGCATGCTCTGGTGGGAGCGCGATGCACACCAGCTTAATTTTTTGACCGCGCAAGACATAAAGCGTGGCTAAGGAAGGCGCCCGCGTCGCAGACGCGGACACGCGGTATACCATTAGGGGGTGGACGTCCTAATCTAAAATCTGAGGATTCAGGATTGAGGGCTTGCGTCAGTGGGGCCAAAGTGAGTTTATGGATGTGTGAGAACGGTACGGGACGCGAGGAGGCACGCGGACCGACTCGTCGGTGACTCTGCTGCACGCCGTTTCAGAATTTTTCTCAGCGTGAGCGAGACGTGGAAGAGTGCCACCGTCGGGTAGGACGGGTCGGCCCGGAGCATCAGAGTAGCCGTCGTGGTCGCGGCGAGCAGCGCCGGCCACTCCGGAGCCGCGTCCGCAACATGGGAGCATGTCCACCGCCACTTCGCGGTCGCAGCGCTGTTGTCGCCAGAAACGCCGCCTATCCCTCTGGCGGGCCAAAGATCGCCTCGCATGTCGATTTTGACTCGACGGGCGCATGGAGGCATCACGTCTCCATGCGCCCGTCAACCTATTAATACATGCGGGGCGCGCACACTAAGACAGTGATGCGGAACCCAAAGCTCACCTAACCCGTCGCACCAGGGCTCCAATATCCATCTCTCGCTCGCGGATCTCGATCCTACCTACGGCGGTCTGGGCACGAAATTATTCCTCCCCCAGCCGGTTCATGAAGATATAAAAGAAGAAACCGGTGTCGCCAGTGTGAACAGCGACTTTTGAGAGCTCACAGCTGCTGCCGAGCGCTCTGTGTCGCCCTGAGCTCTGCCAGGCGCCCTCTGCGCGCGGGGCCTGGCGCACGCGATCCGGGCCATGCCGTTTAGCCGCCCCTTCGCCTGCCAGACGACCAGCGCCCGCTGCCAGCGCAGCTGGAGTGGTGTCATGATTTGGGCCGCGTGCGGCGAGGAGGTTCGCGCCGCCCGACAGAGCTAAACCTGCCTGCCACACCGGCCTCTCTCGCCTCTCCAAGGGCGGCACGGCGTAGCACTGACTCACACACGCCCCTCCTCCGCGCGCGGGCGCGCGGCGCAGCCGCAGGCCGCTGCAGCGGTTCTGCTCCGCCCTTGCGCCGCGGCCTCGTCGCCGCTGCCGCCGCCGACTCGGACAGAGGCACCACCGGCCACAAATACGTGCCATCCAGGCCGTCGCGGCGGGTCCCCGAGTAGGTTCGGGTCGGAGCGCGCCTTTGAACCTACTCGGGGACCCGAACCTACTCACAGCCCGCGCGATGGAGCGCGGGTCGGCCTTCAAAGGCGTCCGTAGGTGGCGGAGGAGCGCGCTACTTTCGCCGATCATGCCGGTCGCGTCCAAGGTATCGGCACCGCCAAACGGACCTTCCCGGCTCTCTTAACGGTCCACACACGACTCCCCGGCGCGTCCCCCAGTAGGCGCGCGTGCGGGCTGCTCACACGCCGCGCGAGGGCGCGCGGCTCGGCCGTGGAAGGCGTCGGTAGGCAGCGGAGGACCGCGCTACTTTCGCCGATCATGCCGGTCGCGTCCAAGGTATCGGCACCGCCAAACGGACCTTCCCGGCTCTCTTAACGGTCCACACACGACTCTCCGGCGCGTCCCCGAGCAGGCGCGCGTGCCTGCGGCTCACAACCCGCGCGAGAGCGCGCGGCTCGGCCTTCGAAGGCGTTGGGAGGCAGCGGCCGAGCCCGCCTTCACCGTGACGCCGTTCAAGTGCCTAAGGCGGTAGGCGGATCACCGCACTTCTCCCCGGCGAGATGAGGCCCTCCGCGCTAGAGGAGAGGCGGACCAGACTAGGAGGAGCGGCGGAGGCCATCAAGCTTGTCTCGAGTAGCCCTCGCGCGCGCGCCATCGCGTGGCGGCGGTAGGGCGATTTTTCGCCGCCGAGAGTATCACGTCTCTAAGGGGTGCCGTGCTTACTTCGTTTGTGTACTGGCGCATATGCGTTTTCATGCCAACTTTTTAAGCCTGCCGCTGCGGCGTGCCTCCGCCTCATCGCCCTCTCTGCGCTAGATCTGCTGACTAGCCCGAGAACGGGCAGAACGGGCCGTCCTCGCATACTCCGCCACATCGAAAGTGAGAGCGAAAACTCAGCCTTGAGTTCTCAGCGCCCTCACGGCCCGCCGATGGCAAACCCGACTCCCTCCATCCGTGTGGCGCCGCCCGATGGTGCCGGGAACCCTATTCCGGAGCGATTTCCCCTAGGGTTAGCGCCGAAAAAGCCGGGCCCCTTAGCTCCGGCTAGGGCTGCGGGGCCTCCGAAGCCGACCCGAGGAAGGGCCGACTTAAGGGTTAGTATAGCGGGACGATAAGGCCGCCCACACCCGCGAGGATGGCTGTGTGTTTGCCTCCCCGACTCGGACGGCCGCCTCAGAGGGCGGGAGTGCTTCCGATCGCCCTCTCACCCGCGGGTGATGGCCGAGTCCACGGAGCCGCACGCTGCCTCTCCTTCGACGCAAGGATGCGCGTTCGCAGGGAGGGGGGAGGGGGCCATAAAGTAAACACGGGTCTCCGAGGGTTGGCCCCGCGTACCGCTACCGGGTTTCCCCTTAACTGCAGGACGCCCCCTCCTACTCGGAGCTAGTTAGTGAGTGGACACGACACTCACTGCCACCCGCCACTCACCGCCACTCTCATTCACTCACACACTTACTTACGCAGACACTTGCGTAGACCCCCGGCCCTTTTCTTTCTCCTCTGCTTTTCTGAATCTCCGAAGGGGAGGTGCGGGAGATCGCAACGGAACGTGTGTTGGACCCACAACCTTGGAGCACTTGGAGTACAACCGACCGCCTCAATTCGTACTTTCTGACCGCCGTCACGGCAAATGCGACAAAACACACACACACGGCAATGGCTCTCCGGATTCTGCTGCTCGTGCCGTTGCCGGGGATCACGGCGACAGACTCCTGTGTTCTTCACGGCGAGGCAAACCGTGACCCGCACCTGCACTTCGCTCATGGCGGACGCGCAGACTTTCGCGGCGAAGAGGGGCAACTCTATTCGTTTCTCTCGGCGCCCGGCCTAGCAGTCAATGTAAAGACTGAGAACGCCGTCTTCCGGATGAACAACAACCAACTTGTCGTGCACGGGTCCTTTATCACCGAAGCTCACGTCGTGGCGCGATCGGAAGGGTCGAAGTCTGCTTTTGTAAACGCATCCTTCTGGGCTCGCGAGCTTACAAGCCCAGGAGAGGACAACTGGGGCTGGCAGGCGATCACCGGATTCTGCGGGAGGCAGCCTTTCAAGTTTGGGAGGCGGGGCTCTAAGAACTGCTTCGGACTGGCCATTCGAATGCGGTACTTTAGCGCCACATTTGCGAAAGGCGGCTGGACTGTTGACGTCAGGGGCAATCACGTCTATGACCGAGTCGCAGGACCCATGCACCGCCTCGACATCAGCTTCAGCGCTGCTCGCGGGGAGGCTCGCTCTCTGCCACACGGTATTATTGGCCAGAGCTTCTCCTCCTCTGCACCGCGTCAGGGCCGCGTCGACGAGTACCCTGCTGAGGGCCACTTCACGACGCAGGCGATGGCAGAGGGGGCGATAGAGGGCGAGGCATCCATGTACGAATTGCCGTTCGCGTACGCGGTCGACTTTGCATTTTCCCGATTCAATGTAGAGTGGCTGGCGCCCATTCTCGCAGATAGCGGCACGGACGCAGGCCTAGAAGCCTCGGCAACCGAAGCAGTGGGACGAGCGACTATTTCGCACGACAGGCGTCTGTCGGAACAGCCATCGCCCTGCGCACCTCCGCCACCCAAGGCAGACAGCGACAGCGCACCCGATGCGAAGGAGTCCTGTGGCGATGCTTGCTCCGGTCACATGCTCTATTGCGACCAGCCGCGGATAATTGGATTCGACAGCTACGTGAGAGCCCTCCTCCCCGCCTTTCTCTCGTCGACCCTCCACGCACAATACTAGCTACGAAGGTGGTACGTGAGACTTGATCTCCGGTAGATCTGCCTCGACACTGTACACACGCCCTCAGGTGATCGGCGTGAACGATGGGACATGCTGCACGCAGAGCAACGCCGACACTGCCATTTGTGGCTTTGAGATCCAGGGCAGCGTGTGCGTACTGTTTGTCGGAGAGGGCTGTAGAATCAGTTACCAGCAGCGCCGGAAGCTTCAGCTTGGCACGACTCCAGACCAGACAGCGGAATCCCGACTCGGACGGCGACGGCATCCCAGACAGCGCCGAGGGCACGGGGGAAACGGACGGCGACGGCATCCCCGACTACCTCGACCCCGACTCGGACGGCGACGGCAAGCCCGACGCGGAGGAGGGCGCCGCCGACGCTGACAGCGACGGCATCCCCGACGCCAAGGAGTCCAACACCGCCGACACAGACAGCGACGGCCTGCCTGACGCGGAGGATCCCGACTCGGACGGCGACGGCATCCCAGACAGCGCCGAGGGCACGGGGGACACGGACGGCGACGGCATCCCCTGGGACTGCAACGGAATGATGACGTGCTCCTCTGGAGATTACTTCCCTCAGTGCGCCTTCCCCAAATTGTGCGACGGCACTGGCTGCGTCGACTGCCCAAGCGGACATCACATCTGCGCTTCAGGCATGGGCTACTACTCCCGGACGTGCTGGAGCGGCACGAAGTGCCACTGGACGGGGTGCGTTAGCGGCGAGGACCCGGACAACCCGTACCTGTGTCCGGAAGCGAACGCAGACCCGCCGCCCGCCTGCCCGACGCCGCCGCCGCTGCCGCTGCCGCCGCCGTCGCCGTCCGCACCGCCGCCGTCGCCGTCGCCGCCGCCCTCGCCGCCACCGCCGTCGGCTCCGCCGCCCTCCTCGCCGCCCTCGCCGCCGCCGCCGCTGCCTCCCCCGTATAACGTGTGGGACTGCAACGGAATGATGACGTGCTCCTCTGGAGATTACTTCCCTCAGTGCGCCTTCCCCAAATTGTGCGACGGCACTGGCTGCGTCGACTGCCCAAGCGGACATCACATCTGCGCTTCAGGCATGGGCTACTACTCCCGGACGTGCTGGAGCGGCACGAAGTGCCACTGGACGGGGTGCGTTAGCGGCGAGGACCCGGACAACCCGTACCTGTGTCCGGAAGCGAACGCAGACCCGCCGCCCGCCTGCCCGACGCCGCCGCCGCTGCCGCCGCCGTCGCCGTCGCCGTCCGCACCGCCGCCGTCGCCGTCGCCGCCGCCCTCGCCGCCACCGCCGTCGGCTCCGCCGCCCTCCTCGCCGCCCTCGCCGCCACCGCCGTCGGCCCCCCCCTATACGGACCTCTGGGACTGCAACGGAATGATGACGTGCTCCTCTGGAGATTACTTCCCTCAGTGCGCCTTCCCCAAATTGTGCGACGGCACTGGCTGCGTCGACTGCCCAAGCGGACATCACATCTGCAATCGAGAGGGGACCAACTACTACTCCCGGACGTGCTGGAGCGGCACGAAGTGCCACTGGACGGGGTGCGTTAGCGGCGAGGACCCGGACAACCCGTACCTGTGTCCGCCAGCGGACGCAGACCCGCCGCCCGCCTGCCTGACGCCGCCGTCCCCACCGCCGTGATATCAATTAGACTGCTCAGATTAAAGGGAGCCTGATCACATTAGAAAAATCCGTTCGCTCTCACCGAGAGAGAGGGAGAGAGAGAGAGAGAGTCGCGGTCGCTCGTTCGGTGTGGGCTGTCGGTCTTTCAGGGCACTTGTATGCAGGTAGGCGAGGTGATTGATGGTGAGTCGGGCCGGACGGTGGGACAGACGTAAGATAATCGGGCGTGCTTTCACAGCCTCGCGAGAGTGACTAGTTAAAATCTGTAAAATAATAAATCTTTATTTGTAAAAGCTCCCTCTATAGAACAAAGCTCCCTCGCACGAGACTGATAAAAGAATTCCGCGGCGATGGCTGCGCTCTCTCGTGTGTTTGTCAGATAGAGAGACGCACGAGACCGGAGCAGCATTAGAGCGCAATCGGGCCAAGGTCGCTTCCTGCAGTCGGACGTACACAGTCTCATCCCAGCAGCCTCAGCTCCGACCGCCCTCTCCCTTGGGGCGCCGCCCGCTGACCGCCAAACGCGCCCGCCTCCCTCGTGGCGGCGAGCTCCGCTAGTGCGGCGTGGCCCTTCGTCCCCGCCTTCCACGGCGCCCACGCCCTCCTCGCTCGCTTCGCGGCGGGCGCGGCGCTGCTCGCGTCCACCGCCTCCACCGCCGCCTGCTGCTGCTGTTGCTCCTCAAGCTCGGTGCCTCCGCCCAAAGCAGCCAGCCCGCCAAGCCGCGCCGACGGAGCGAGGGGCGGGCCCCCTGCACCCTCGCCGAGAGCGGCGCTCAAGTGCGACGGCTCGTCTCTCCGCATCGCCTCGGAGACAGCCGAGGCCGAGGCCAGCGCCTCGAGCCGCGCCATGGCCGCGCGCAGCCGCCGCCGCGCCTCTGCGGAGAGCGCCTCCGCCCCAGCCTCAATCTCGTTCATCGTGAAGCGCGTCTCGCTCTCCCCGACCTCGCCGTCCCTCGCCACCCGCTTCCGCCGCGCGGACTCGACGCGAAACTGGTTCTGCCAGCTCGTGACGAACCCGGCACCCTCTCCGGCGAGCTGTCGGCTACCGCCGCCACCACCGCCACCGCCACCGCCGCCGCCGCCGCCGCCGCCGCCGCCGCCGCCGCCGTCGGCCGCCGCCGCCAGCGCGGCGTCGGCGCAAGCTTGCGAGGCCTCTGGCCGCGCCGTGGCGGGCGGCGGGGCGGCGGGTGCCCCCCCCTCGGATGAGGATCCGCCGGGAGCAGACCCGTCGGCGCCGCCCCCCTCGGCGCCCTGGCTGCGGCCTCGCTCCCTCTCCGCCCGCTTGTCGGTGCGGATGCTCCTCTTGTCGGCCTCGAGCAGCTGCTGCGCCAGGCCAGAGCCTGCCGAGGGCGGGCAGGCAGCAGAGGCGCGCGGCCGTCAGCGACCCGTGAGGTGCGGTGCGGGCGGCAGTGACGGTGAGGTCGAGGGAGGCGGCGGCGAGGGCGACGCGGAGGGAGGCCGCGGCGAGGGCGAGGCGGACGGCGGCGGCGGCGACGGTGAGGCGGACGGAGGCGGCGGCGACGGCGGCGACGGCGGAGAGACTGGTGCGGTGCGGGCGGCGGCGGCCCCTCGAGGGGCCTCTCTCGACGAACTCCGGGGAGGATGCCGCACCGGTGTGTGGCTGCAAGGCGCGGTGTGCGAGCGGTGCAGGCGGCCCTCTGCGTGGGAGAGGGAATGCGGCCCACGGTCAGAGCCCCCTACCCCCACGGTACCCGAACCCAACCCCCTCTGCATCTAGTCTGCATCTAAGCGCGCGTGCGAGAGGGGAGGCGAGAGGCTGCGTCTCCGGGGCGAGGGGCTGCGTCTCCGGCGTGCCGAGGCGCGCGCTTGGCATCGTCGCTGAAGAAGGCGACCACGTCGCTCCACAGCTGCAGCTGCGGGTAGTGCTCGCGCAGAGCCTAGCCGAAGCCCAGCGGAGATGGGGGGGGGGGGGGGACGGGCGGCAATGAGGGCGGCGGCGGCGGCGACGGCGGGGATGGGGAGGGAGGAGGTGTTCAGCCGAGCAACGCGCACGCCGTCGAGCATGGGCAGCCGGATCTCGCCGCATCTCGCTGCGTCACGCCTCGCCTCGGCTCTCTCGCGCCTCGCGCACCGCACCGCCTCTCCGTCCAATCTCGGCGCATCTCGGCGCATCTCGGCGCATCTCGCACCTCGCGCACGAGCTCGAGCTTGGACAGCTGCGCCGCCCGCCGGCGGCACACGCCCTCGCCAACGCCGACGTACTTCCCGAGCCTACGTGCTGAATACGCCGACATGAGGGCGGGGAGACGGCTGAGTACGTGTCCTCTCGGGAGCTAGTTGGGGCACATGAATACGTATTCCGCTTCTAGGTTCCCGAGCCGCGTGGTGAGGCGGTGCACCCGCGAGGGGGCGTGCCTGGGAGATAGGGGGGAGATAGGGGGAGGGAGCCGAGAGGGGAGGCGAGAGGGGAGGCGAGAGGGAGGCGGGAGGGAAGCGGGAGATAGCCGAGAGATACGCCGCGCGAGAGCCGAGAGGGAGAGCCGAGAGGCGCCCCGAGGGCGCGCAAGCCTCTCTCCGCCTAGCGCCTCCCCGCCTGGCGCCTCCGCCTGGCGCCTCCGCCTGGCGTGTCTTCATCTAGCGGCCGCGTGCTCGTCGACCGCAGGGAGGAGCCGCTCCACAACCTCATGGTGCGCCGACGGCTGGGTGGTTCCGAACCGGAGCGCCGCGAGGTCAGCGAGCACCTGCCGGCCGCGAGGCGGGCCGTCGGGGCCGGGGCAGGGCGGGGCGGGGGCGGGGGGCGGGGCCGGGGCGTGGGGCCGGACAGGGCGGGGGGCGGGGGGCGGGGGGCGGGGCCGGGGCGGGAGCAGGGGGGAGGGAAGGGCGGGGGATGGGGGCGGGGGGGGGGCGGCGGCTGGTGGCACTTGCGCCGGCGTGCGGGTTGTCCAGACAAACTCGTTGGCATCCACGATTGAATCGTCCCACACCTGCCCAGGGCGGTGTGGCGAGGTGTGGCGAGGTGTGGCGAGGTGTGATGTCTTGTGCCGACTATGTGCGGTGACTGGCGAGGCGCGCCGAGAGCGACTGCAGAGGCGGCGAGGCGCGCGGTAGAGGAACGAGCCTGCCGCCGCGCATCGCGACGTGCGGCCACAGCTCCGGGTTGCCGAGCACCGCCTACTCGCACAAGGGTGCTCTAAGCAGTCGCCGTCTGCAGCCGCCCGCCGCCCGCAAGCCCGCCGCCGCCGCCTCCCATTTCAGAGGGCAGAGGAGGAGCAACGCATCCTCCGCCGCGACGCCGCATGCGAGGTGGGCGGTGTGGTGGACCGCGCGTCCGAGGAGCAAGCCGTCCACGTGACACTCGGCAGCAAACCACGAGCCGACCGCCCCGCCTGCCGCCTTTGCTTCCGCTCCCGCCTCTCCCGCCGCCTCCGTTGCCACCGCTGCTGCGCCGGCGGCGCCCGCGGCACCGGAGGGGCGCGCCCGCATCTCGACGACCACGCCGAGCGTCTCCCACACATAGGCGCGTAGGAAGCGAATGGCTGTCTCGGCGGGCGACTCGACACCTCTCGTGAGTTGCGTACACGGAGCGCTGGCGTTCGGCTGTGGAGGGCGCGCCATGAGATGCGGAGGGAGGACGGCCGGGACGGACGCCGTGAGGCCGCACTGGTGCAGGCCCGACACTGGCTGCGCGTTCGCGGGGCCCAGGCTTTGCCGCGCCGCGGCGTTGAGCGCCGCCACGAGCGCCGCTTCGCCCGGTGAGACATCACTGACCGCCGTCAGCTCGCGTGAGGAGCCAGGAAGGGTGCGAGGTGGTGTGGCGAGCACCGCGCGCGAGGCCAGGTGTAGGTAGAGTGGCACCGCGCCCCGCCGGAAGGTGGTCCACCCCGCTGGCAGCGCGGGCACCCCGACCTCCATGGAAACAAAGAAATTTTCGGGCATTCACACAAGGATTCACAACACTCGCGGAGAGGGTGTCGTCATCATCTGTCTAGCGTCCACCCATACCGCGATGGTGTCCAGTCCGAGCCTGGCTGTTCTTCACCTTTCTACCTACCTACCTAGGCGGTAAAGAATTCTTCCCCAGCTTGCGAAATCTAACCCTATAAGTCCGTATGGTTCTTGCACTTGTGCAAGATTGGGCGTCTTCTGCCGCAGTCCCTTTGATGGGAGGCCCCGGGGTGGGGGCCACCTCGATCGAACCCCTAGCCAGGCCGCGAGGAGCGCAACGTGTGAATGAAGATACCCCCAACGCACAACACGTGAGGTGCCGAACCACGCTACCGTATACAGTCGGGATCGGCATCGCCATCGGGCACAAACCGTCGGGATATATGTGACCTTTGGTTTGGTTACCTCCCGCCAAGCCCAAAGAGCCGGTGCCGAGTCGAGGTGCCGAGATAGCCTCGCAGGGACAGGAGGGTGTGTGAGAGAGAGAGAGAGAGAGAGAGAGAGGTGTGTGCACCGGGCATGTACTCGAGTAGAGGGAGGAGACTCTCTCTCTCTCTCTCTCTCTCTCTCTCTCTCTCTCTCTCTCTCTCTCTCTCTCTCTCTCTCTCTCGTCGTATGTCAAGAGTTTCCGAGAAATCTCTCGGGACGCCCTCGGCCTCGGCGAAAGTCGATCGTGTCACGAGCTATCCGGCGTCACTTCGATTATGAGCGCATGTGCCGACTGCTCCATCAAACGCAGCGGGGCAATAGACCCTGACGACGGTTGCTTCTACTGCCATCAGTGCTGGGCCAAGCATCTCATTGTGACCCGCGGCGCAGGCCACTGGTGCACCTTGTGCAGCGTGCAAGTGCCAGCGGGCGTGGGTGCCGGCTTGTTGCATGTAAAAGGAAGCAAGCATCTGAAGGTTCTGGCTCATCCGCGGCCCTCGCCGCCTCATCCGCCCGCCGCTGCCACCGCTGCCGCTGAAGCCGCTGCCACCGCAGCCTCGTCCGCAGCTGCCATGCCTCCCGCACTTGAGGAGGCTGCCGGTCCAGAGATGACATTGGCGGAGCAGATCGCAGCAGAGGAGGCGGCCGCAGCCTCGGCGCAGGACGTCGAAGCCGGGGATATTGGCCCGGCGGCCTTAGCGCCGGATCTGATAAACCAGCTGCGCGGATACTTCGCCCCGCAAGCTCAGAATCGCGCCGGCGTCGCGGCAGATCACCCTCGCACCACCCTCTATGGCAGCGTGGACTCGGCGCCGGCCAATTTGGAGCTTGTGCTTCTGGGCCATCTCATTGGCGGAGACGATAGCAGCGAGGTCTATCTCAATGTCACCGACCCGTTCTGTCTCATCTCGGTGGGCGTGCAAGGCGCGGGCAAATCGCACACGACGAATTGCGTGCTGGAGACGTGCCTCCTTCCGTTTGCGCCCCTCTCGCGCGTGCGCCAGCCCATGTCAGTGCTCGTCTGCCACTACGACCAGAGCGAGGCGAACTGCTGCGAGGCGACGGGGCTTGGCCAGCCGAGCCATGGAGTGGCGGGGCTGCTCGAGCTGGCGGGCTCCGCCGTCTCTGCGCCCTGCCTCGGCCATGACTCGCTGCTCGTCCTGTGCTCGCCATCTTTCTATCTCCAAAGGAAGGAGTACTATGCGGGCGTCTGCGTGGTCAAGCCGCTCCTGTTCCGGTGGGGGCGGCTAAAGGCGCAGCAGCTCAAGATGTTGATGAAGCTCGACGAGAGCTCGACTCAGCTCTACGTCGCGCTGATGCTCGAGATGCTGCGCGGCTACCAACGGGCGCGAAAGGTGCCGCCATACCAGCAGTTCATGAAGGAGCTGGAAGCGTTATGCTCGAGCCAACAGGCGGGGCCGTTGCGCCAGCGCATGCAGCTCCTGTCGGCCTTCATCTGGGAGGCGGAATGCAACGAGTCTTTGCGAGATGTGGGCGCTGACCTGAGCGAGGTCATGGCGGCAGGCCGTATGGTGGTGGTGGATCTGACCGACCCGATGATGGCACCTGCCGACGCGAACGGCGTCTTCCAGGTGCTGCTCGAGTCGTTTCGCTTCAAGCAGGTGCACGGCGCAGGCAAACTCGTCGTGTTTGATGAGGCGCACCGCTACATGGGGATGGCGGGGGAGGGCGATGCTCTCGCGCGCGAGATCACCGATTGTGCTCGGCTGATGCGCCATGAGGGCTTGCGCCTCATGATTTCTACGCAGTCGCCCAAGGCGATGCCAGAAGAGCTTCTCGAGCTCGTCACTCTCCTCGTCGCGCATCGTTTCCAGTCGGGAGATTGGCACCAGTACCTGGCGAAGAAGGTGCCGCTACCCGAGGATAGCTTCGCTTCGATCCGAGGCCTCTCGCCTGGCGAGGCGCTTGTGTACTCAGCGCGGCCGCACATCGCTTCGTGCCCAGACGCGGAGGTGCTGCCGATCAAGGTGCGCCGCAGGCTGACAGCAGACCGCGGCGCCTCACGCACGAACCACGCTCGCCGCACGAATGCGACGGCACACAGCGGCACCGGCGTAGAAAGGCCGACATCGTCCGGCGCGACTCCCGCAGAGTCCGCTACGTCGGCGCTGAGCGCGGAGAGGGGCGTACCTGCGCTCAGGGAGCGCGTGCGCATCGAGGGTTTCACGGTCTTCACTGAGCTCAACGGGCGGAGCGGCGTCGTGGTCTCGATCGACCGAGACGCGGGACGCTGCGGCGTGACGCTCGACGACCAGGATCCGATCAGCGTCAGCGTGCGAGCAGAAAGGCTTGTTTCCTACGACTAGACCTGGATAGACCAAGGCACAGTCGAATCGATCTCCTGCACCGGGATGGCGTCAAAAACGGGGTGATTTCGGTCATCCGTCAAAATATCTGAAGATCTGACCGGGGGATTCTCCCCAAACCTTGCTCAGCTGATCCAGCCTGGGGGGAAGGCCAGCCCCGGGCAAAGAAACCAGTACCTCAACCGGCTTCCCTGAGCGTCACAGCTCGGTGATCGCGCCGGCCGGACACCACTGTAACGTCCGTTCCGGGCATTTGAACGCGACCTTCGGGGGCAAAGACATGGGCTCTATGGCTCAGACTGGACTCCTCTTGGTCCCTTCTGATGCCCTAGGCCACACCTGGGCCTTACCTGGGGTTCTAAGGGCCGGCCAGGGTTTGCCTCCCTACCGTCGGGTACTTATTTTAAGAGCAGGTAAACAGCAATAGATCCGGCCCTCAAGCGGCCTAATCGATACCCAGCCCTCACGGAATCGGTCCCTTGTTGTACAGCAATCGATCCTTCACAGTGCCCGTCCTGCCAACTTGCCGAGAATCGGTCCCCCAGGTCACCTGTGGCGCGAAGCTGATGTCTCCCGCCCTCGGCGCGCCCAACGCGCAGCGGCGGCAGACCACCCTCCGGTTCGAGGGGCGCCTGGGGCTGAGCGGGCTGCCTCCGCCAGAGTTTGGCTCGCCCACCGGCGGGCTGTCACCCTGCCACGGGTCGCAAGCCCTCTGCCGGCCGGAGCGCAGGCTGCGCGGGCTTCCAGCAATTGGTCCCTTGGCAAGCGCGAATCGGTCCCCCTGGCTCCAGGAACTGATCCGGCACTACACCCGGATCTATTGCTGTTTACCTGCTCTTAAAATAAGTACCCGACGGTAAAGGGGCCCGCTACTCAAGAATTCTTCGCTTCGCGCCGCTCGCTCGGCGCCCGGCAGCTCGGTCTCGGGTGCTCCTCCTCCTCCCCTTCTCCTCCCATTTCTGTCTAAGCCGTCCCGCGCCTCATGTGGGCTCTCGAGAAGATCCTCGGGAGTCCTGCTCCGCGGTCGGCGGCGACGCCGCGTGCGCCCACGCCCACCGCGGCCGAGCTGGACGAGCTGTCGGCTCAGCTCATCTCAGCCTCGACTCGTGGCGATGTCGAGGCTGTGCGGGCTCTGCTCAAGGCCGGCGCGAGCCCATCTTGCCGAGGCGAGATGGGCGCGACGCCGCTGCACCGCGCAGCCGACCAGGGCCACACGGCTATCGCCGAGCTCCTACTCGCCGCCGGTGCGTGCCACCGTCACCCACGCCGCCCCATATTTCGCAGCCGGCACCCTCCCCTCTGACAGCGCCTCGCACACAGTCGCCTCCGGCGCCGCCGCTGCTCCGCAGGCGCGCCGGTCAACGAGCGAGACGACCTCGGCGACACGGCTCTGCTCTGCGCCTGCCGGCGCGGCCGAGCGAGCTGCTCCCGGCAGCTGCTCGCTGCGGGCGGGGACGCGGCGCTCTGCAACATGCAGGGGTCCAACTCGCTCGACGCGGCGCTCGAGGCGCGAGAGATGCTCGGCCTGGCGGAGGTGTCGGAGCTGCTGCTTGGCCAACTCAACCACCACCATCTCGGCCAGGTGGTGGGAGATGCGGGGAGAGATGGGGAGGGATGGGGAGAGATGGCGGAGGGGTTCAACGACCAGGCCTCCCGCCCTCCCCCCGCTCCCTTCACCCTCGCTCTCCGCCTCCCGCGACGCACGCCCTTTCTCACGCCCGCACGCGCCCCTCCCGAGGCTGGCACCCGTGTCCAAACACTCCCGTCTGCACTTCCCTCCGTCCCTCCCCTCCCCCGCAGCTCGGCACGGCGGCCGGACTGCCGCCGCCCGGCGGCTCTTCCGATCACGCCTCGCCGCCGAAGCTCGCCTCCGCCACCGCAGGGCTCGGTCGCCCGCGCCCCGCCGCCGCCGACGCATCGCCACCCGGCGCAGAGCCGTCGGCCGCCGCCGCCTCCGCGGCAGGCGCCGCATGGCCCGGCGGCGGCGGCGGCGGCAGGCAAGGCAACGGTGGAGGCGGCGATGATGGCGGCGGCGGAGGCGGCGGCGGAGGCGGCGGCGGGGGCGGCGGCGGCGGCGGCGGCGATCGCGGCGATCGCGGCGGCGGCGGCGGCGGCGCTTCGCTCGAGGAGGGGGGGGGTGACGGCGGGCACGTGGTTGGCGTGGTCGGCGCGACGCGGCTGCGGCTGCGGCGGGAGGAGTGGGCGCGCCGCGCCGCCCGCCCGGCCGGTGGTGGATGCGGCGCAGGCACACGCACTCCGCGACGCGCCGTTTGCCTCTCTCGCGCAGGCGCTCGATCGCAACTACCCGAACTGCCACTTGTGCAAGGAGCCCTTCACGATCTTCAACCGGCGGCACCACTGCCGCTCGTGCGGGCTGGTCTTTTGCGACAAGTGCGACGAGATGCAGCCGAGATGCAGCCGAGATGCAGCCGAGATGCAGCCGAGATGCAGCCGAGATGCAACCGAGATGCAGCCGAGATGCAGCCGAGAGATACCTCTCCCAGGCGTTGCACGCGGCGGCAATATCTCGGCCATCTGTCGGCCATATCCTCGGCCGTATCTCGGCTACATCTCGGCTGTATCCACCGGGCAGCGCGGCCGCCGGCGCCTCCGCCACCCACCCCCTCGCCCTCCCCGCCGCCCATCAGGTGCTCCTCCTCCTCCATCCTGACCAAGACGCTGCAGCCCGGCCTCGGCTTCCCCGGCACGCAGGTCCACCACCCACGCGCGCGCAGCGGCCCCTTGCACTGTGGGGCTTGCACTGTGGGGCTTGCACTGTGGGGCTTGCACTGTGGGGCTTGCACTGTGGGGCTTGCACTGTGGGGCTTGCACTGTGGGGCTTGCACTGTGGGGCTTGCACTGTGGGGCTTGCACTGTGGGGCTTGCACTGTGGGGCTTGCACTGTGGGGCTTGCACTGTGGGCCTTGCACTGTGGGGCTTGCACTGTGGGGCTTGCACTGTGGGGCTTGCACTGTGGGGCTTGCACTGTGGGGCTTGCACTGTGGGGCTTGCACGGTGGGGCTCGCGCCTTCTAGACGTGGAGTCGCGAGGGCTGCCTGGTTGCCCCCGCCCCCCTGGTTGTGTGTGGAGGAGTGTCTCGTGGTGCCTTACCCACAGGTGCGCGGCCCCGCCGCCTCTTCGGTCAGCGGCGCGGGAGGCGCCGCCACCGTGTCGGTGGTCCGCGTCCGAGTGTGCCTCACTTGTGCGCAGCTGCACGACACGTCACCTCGCGAGCCGGTGCGAGCAGCTGCGGCACGCACGCACACACACGCACACACACACACACACACACACACACACACACACACACACACACACACACACACACACACACACAGCTGCACGACACGTCACCTCGCGAGCCGGTGCGCGCAGCTGCACGACCGCAACCGCGGCAGACGCTCGCCTGCTCCGGCGGCGCCACACCACGCCCCGTCCTCGGCTCTTAGGTGCGCGTCGGGCCGCCGCCGCGAGGGCGCTAAACACACTGCATCGGTCGCGCGCCGGGGCTGTGGGCCGCGCCAAAGACAACCTGCTGCTGCTCCTGCTCCGTAGGCCTGTCGAGACCAGAGAGGTTGCGGCCAACTTGCGCTCGCTCCTCGCGCCGCTCACGCCCTGGGCGCTCGGGCGAGGGGGCTGGTTTGCGGCGGCGGCGGCCGGTGCCGACAAGAGAGCTGCACACCCAACGTCGACGACTCTCGCCGCATCTCGGCCGCGCTTGGAACATAGGCTTGCCCGCCTAGAAGAATACGCGTTCATGTCTCCCAACCAGCGCTCGAGAGGAGGCGCAGTCAGCTGTGTTCAGCCGTATTCCGCTGTATACACTGTATTCGCACCCCTCGTATTCACGCGGTGCTCTGCACAATACCGTACTCCCGCCCTCATGCCGGCGTATGCACAACATAGGCTCCACTGCGCCGCTACCCTCTACTGTGCTCCCCTCGACTGCGCTCGCCCCCGCGCCGCCCTCCTCCGCGCCGCCCTCCGGCGCAGCAGCCGCGCCGCAGCACGCGGCTGCGCCCCCCGCGCCGCCGGCGACCGCCGTTTCACTCGACGCTGCCGCCGTTTTACTCGATGCTGACGGCGACGAGGACGACGCGCCCAGGCCGCAGCCGCAGGAGCAGCCGCAGGATCAGCCGCCACCGCAGCCGTCGGCACCGCCGCAGCCGCAGCCGAGGCCGCCCAAACCGCCGAAGCCTCCGCGGCAGCAGGGCGGGGAAGGCTCTTGTAGCGCCCCCCCGGCCGCTGCCGCCACCACGGTGCCGTCCCTCCTCCTGCCGCCCTCGCTCGCCGCGTCCGACACGGAGGACGGCGGCGCCGTCCCGAGCTGTGCCCCGCCCACCGCGTCCAGCGAGGCGGACGTGTGCCCTCCATGCGACTCCAGCGGCTCTGCAGGCGCCCCCGCCCCCCACGGCTCTCCCGCTCTCTCTCTCTCTCTCTCTCTCTCTCTCTCTCTCTCTCTCTCTCTCTCTTTCTCTCTCTCTCTCTCTCTCTCTCTCTCTCTCTCTCTCTCTCTCTCTCTCTCTCTCTCTCTCTCTCTTCTCTCTCTCTTCTCTCTCTCTTTCTCTCTCTCTACACACACACACACACGCACGCACGCACGCGCGCGCTCTCGGCTCGCTCCCTCCCTCGCAGAGAGCGAGCTCCTCGCAGAGAGCGAGGCCGCCGGCCAAGACCCGCGCCTGGCCGAGGTGTTGCGTCCATCGCTCCGCAGGCGCCTCGCTGCGCTCCTCCTTGGGCGGCCTCGCCTGTGGCGCCACCGGCGGCCCGTCCCTGCTGCGGCCGGCAGGACACCGCCGCACTCTGTCTTCCGACTTTCCGGCGGCGGCGGCGGCGGTGGCGGCGGCCGCCGCGGCGGTTGTCCTCCCGGCGCCGGCGCCGGTGGATGAGGCGGTGGAGGAGGAGCATCGGCGGCGGTTGGGTGCGTGGGTCGAGTCGCAGCTGCGGCAGGCGGTGGAGCGAAAGGTGCGTTGCGACATCTCTCTTGATTGATCGATGATTGGCTGACTCACTTCGCTGATTCGTCAATGGATTGATGCAAGGTGCGGCGCGACGCCCCGCAGTTGGGATCGTGGCACGGCCGGCTCGAGGCGCTCGCGGGGCGCGCGGCCGCGTCGCTGCATCCGGAGCCGAACCGCTCCATCGGCACCATCCTCAAGATCAAGACGCTCGCCGGCGGGTCCGCAGCTGACTCGCGGTATGTTGACGGGGTGGTTTGCCGGCTGCGCCTCGCGGACAAGCGCATGGCGACGCGGCTGCCCTCGCCGCGCATCCTGCTCCTCGATTGCGCGCTCGAGCACGAGGCGGGCGGCGTCTCCACGTCGCTCGAGGGCCTCGGCCGGCAGGAGCGCGATCTCGGGCAATCTCGGGCAATCTCGGGTACTCTCGGGTACTCACGAGGGCCTCGGGCAATCTCGGGTCATCTCGGGTCATCTCGGGCCATCTCGGGCCATCTCGGGTGATCTCGGGTCATCTCGGGGGCAACGGCCGGCAGGAGGACGAGCACATGACGATGGTCGTCGCCGAGCTCGCCAAGCTGCGCGTCGACTTGCTGCTCGTCTCTGGCTCGGTCTGCTTCACCGCAAAGACCAAGCTGCTCGAGGCAAAGATCGCGCTCGTCGTGAAGGTGATTGCCCGAGATTGCCCGAGATTGAGCGAGATTGACCTGACCGTGGAGCCGTCTCGTGAGAGGGGCGTCCGGCCCACGGACTGAAGAGCCTCTTCCTCTCCTCGTCCCCTCAGGCCAAGCCGCAGCTCCTCCACCGCCTCGCGTACTCTCGTGCAATCTCGGGTAACCTCGGGTAGCCTCGTCCCCTCAGGTCAAGCCGCAGCTCCTCCACCGCCTCGCCCGAGTGTGCGGTACGGTCGTCTACCGCTCGCCCGCGCAGGTGCTCGGCGCACAGCCGGGCACGTGTGGCGCGTGGCGTGTGGAGACCATCACCGTCGTCGAGCCATCTCCCTCGCTCGCCGACCCTCCGTTGGCAGCGGCTCCCGCGGGCGGCGCTACAGCGGGCGGCGCTACGGCGGGCGGCGGGGCGGCGGGCGGCGGGGCGGCGGGCGGCGGGGCGGCTAGCCGGCGGGTGACACTCATGTGCTTCGAGCAGTGCGACCCCGCGCTGGGTGCGACGGTGGTCCTTCGCGGCGAGGGCACGGCGGCGCTCAAGACTCTCAAGCGGCTCCTCGCCTCGGCCGCGTACGTCGCCGCCGACTTGCGCGCGGAGGCGGCTTGCGTCTTCGACTTTGGGGGGACGATGCCGCCCGCGCGGCCCTCGTCCATCCCTCCCGAGAGGCGCCTCTCCCGCTTCTCCTCGGCCTCGCCCTCGTACGCGCCGCGGCGGGTCTCGGTGGAGGCGGTCCTCGGCAGGCAGCCACGCACCATCGCCGCCGGTGCCGCCTCCGCTGCGGCCGCCGTGTCGCGGGCGCCCTCGGTGCACACGGAGTCGCGCGCGTCAAGCTTCAACTCCTCCGCCGACCCCGCGGCACCCCTCGGTGCGGCCGCGGCGGACCACGCCCCCTTCTCGCCCGAGTCGTCGCCCCTGGCGCCGCCCGCGCCGGCGTCGGTCGCGGCAATGGCGGCGGCGACGGCAGCGGCGACGGCGGCGGCGACGGGGTGCGACTGCAGCGTGGCGGAGGGCCGATCGCTGCCTCCGCTGCACCTGTCGAGCGGCGGCGCCCTCCCGGGGGAGGTGCGTCTCGGCGTCTCGTCCTCCTCGAGCACCCCCCGTGATTTGCTGCCCGCCGAGCGCAACGAGGACGAGTACTTCCTCACCGCCGCCGCCGGCGAAGACCCGGCTGGCTGGCAAGCCTCGCTACCGCCGCTTGGCGCCGGCGGCGTTGCCGGGGGCAGCGCAGGTGGGGTCGGCGCGCTGGCGGGGGCGGAGGGGCTGTGGGAGGAGGAGGCGCACATGCTGCGCGTCTCGAGCGTGTGGAAGCGGTGGGACGTGATCGAGGCTCCCTGCCAGGTGCCGCGCGAGCGGACTCTCCCATATCTCCCCATATCTCCCCATATCTCCCCATGTCTCCCCATGTCTCGCCAGGTGCCGCGCGAGCGGACTCTCCCATTCTCGCTCGACTCGCCCGCCGCCGCCACGTGCGCCCCGGAGGACGCAATCACGCTCGGCCACTTCCTCTCCAACACCTGCCTGCACCCCGACTCGCTGCGGCGCCAGTGCAACAACGGGCGCTGCCGCGAGTCCGTGCTGCGGCACGAGCAGTGCTTCTCGCACCACGGCTGCCGCATCTCCGTGCGTGTGATGCAGTTGCCGGAAGGCGCCGCGCTGCCGCCAGAGCTCTGCGCTTGGTCCGTCTGCCGCGCGTGTGAGGCGCAGCGGCTGCACGCTCCGCCGCCACCGCGCCTCCGCCTCTCCGATACGACGCGAGGCCTCTCTCTGGGCCGCTTTCTCGAGCTCAGCGCGTACAACGACACGGCAACATCGCGGTTCTCGGGCTGCACCCACTCACTGCACGCCGACTTTGAGCGCTACGTCGGCGCGGGGACAATGGTGTGCTCGATCCGCCACCAGCGCTGCGTCGTCTTTGGCATGACCCCGCCCGGCCTCCCGGGCCGACACGCGCCGCAGGGCAGCAGTCCCAGCGAGGTGGAGGCGGCCGCCGCAGCCGTCGGGCCGCCCGCACCGGCGCCCAGCCCAGGGGCCTCACAGCAGCACACCACCTCCCCTATTGCGTCTGCGCAGAAGACGCCGCCGCCCTCGCCGGTGCCGCCCGCCGGAGCGAGTTCGGTCGTAGCTACCACCTCGTCCACCGGCGCCACCGGCGCCACCGGCGCGTCGAGCACTACCGTTTCCGCCGTTGTTGCCGCCGCCGCCGCCGCCGCCGCCACCGCCGCCGCCACCGCCACCGCTACTGCCACTACCACAGCCGCATCGGCCTCCGGGTCGCCAGCACGAAGCGGCCTTGTGCAGCGTGCGCTCTTCGCCAAGAACGAGCGCTCGTCGGCGCTCTGCTCCGCCGTCGCCGCCCTGGCGCTCGAGTCTCCACAGGTCAACACACGAGACGAGACGCGCCCGGTTGGAGCACGTTGGCACCAAAACCTCCTCCGAGAATCCCCGACAGCATGCGACGCGTCACTCGCCGCGCCCACCACTGACGACCTCCCGCCACCCGCCGCTCAGGCGGCCGCCGAGGTCGCCCGCGCCGCCGGCGGGCCGATTGGGAGCGTCGGCAGCGCCGAGGCGCTGTGTGCGCTCATGTCTGCCTCGGACGGGCCGCACAAGCTCGAGGCGCGCGGGAGCCGTCCGAGCGAGACTGGCCCGAGAGAGCCCCGCTGTGCCCTTCCGAGGCAGGCTTGCGTGGGCCGCCCCTCCCCACGCGCCCGCTCCCTCGCACAGGTGAAGTATGACGAGCCGCCGGATGAGCCCGAGCTGCTGCGCGCGTGCGGCGGGCTGCTGCCTGCTCGCGTGGCGATCCTCTTCCCCGCCGCATTCGCCGCGCTGCGCCAGCGCTTCTGCGAGGGCGGCGACGCCTCGTTCGTCGCCTCGCTGCGCCACGCACGCCCGTGGGACTCGGGGCACGGCGGCCGCTCCGGCTCCACCTTCCTAAAGACGTGCGACGGGCGCGCGCTCCTCCGGGCTCGTCCGAGGCACACCTCCCCTCCCCTCCCCCGCCCCCCGATCCGTGGCCGCCCTCTGCAGGCGCTTCCTCATCAAGCTTGTGCCGCGGCACGAGTACCACGCCTTCTTCGAGCACGCGCCCGCCTACTTTGCGTTTGTGCGCACCACGCCCACCACGCTGCCGTCGCTGCTCGTTAAAGTGCTCGGCGCCTTCCACGTCGAGTTCCGCTCGGCCGACAAGAAGAGCACGCACTCGCAGTGGCTTCTGGTGCAGGAGAACCTCTTCTTCGGCCACGACGTGGTGCGCATGTGCGACCTCAAGGGCGCGCAACGCCACCGCGCCGGGGACGACCCCGACGACACGGTCGTGGACGAGCACCTTTTCCAGGCGTGCACCGCCCGACAGCCACTGTCACCTCTGATGCCCTCAGCGCGCCACAGCCACGCCTCGCGCCACGCCTCGCGCCACGCCTCCCGGCCACCCCTGCCGGCCCCTCCCCCTCTGCAATCCTCCGCGTCGCGGTTCACGCCCCCCCCCCCCCCCCCCCCAAAGCTCAACGGCGGCTACCCGCTGTTGCTCTCGGAGGCGGCCAAGGCGCAGCTGACGCGCGCGCTCTGGTGCGCCCCCCCTTCCCCTCCCCCCTCCCCTCCACCACCACACACCACCGCAAAGAGAGAGCCTCCTCACACGTTCTCTGTCCGGCGGGCAGGAACGACACCCTCTTCCTCTCCTCCATCAACGTGATGGACTACTCCCTCCTGGTGGGGATGGTGCAGCGAGCCGGCGCCAGCAACGGCAACGCCGCCGTAGCCTCC
This sequence comes from Emiliania huxleyi CCMP1516, assembly GCF_000372725.1. NCBI lineage: Eukaryota > Haptophyta > Isochrysidales > Noelaerhabdaceae > Emiliania > Emiliania huxleyi. The sequence continues at coordinate 46,216 of NW_005201287.1, read as the reverse complement.
GCCGACGCTGCTGCCGAGGCTGCTGCCGACGCTGCTGCCGACGTTGACGCCGACGCCTCCGTCGCCGGCAGCACGGCGCTCGCGGGCGGTGTGGTACCGCTCACAGCGCGCGAGCGAGCAGAGGCGGGCTCGGAGGCGGGTCTTTTGAGCAGCTTGCAGGAGGCGGGCCGCGAGTGGACGCTTGTGGTTGGCCTGATTGACTACTGCCGGCAGCGACCTGCGGAGGCAGGGAGGGTGGCGGGAGCGCTTCCTCACCATTGTCAGCCCCGTTGAGTAGGCAATACACATGGAAGGAGGACGCCGAGTCGCGCATCAAGCGTTCGACGGTCATCCCGCCGAAGCAGTACAAGCGGCGATTCCGCGAGGCGCTCAACCGCTACTTCATGGCGTCGATGGAGAAGTACTCTTGGAGCCGCGAGAGCCACGAGCCATAACGGGAGTTGGGACCGGAGAGAGAAAACACACACACGTACCAATGCAATGTGCGTCTCTTCAATCCGCTACGGGGTGTGGACCGTGAGTTGACCAGGGGTTGTGCGCGCCCGGCTCCCGCCCTCCGAGGATTCGTTACGTTCTTCACGTTTCCTCACCGATGAGCCCCGTGGTGTCGGCGTCGAGGCGTCCGAAAACACCCGGCCAGGCTCTCTTCGCGCGCCCCCCCTTGATGGACACTGAGGATGAACAGGGTGGAAACTTCCATCGACACAGAATGGAATAGAGCCGTACAGCCGGGGAGGCGAGAGGACGAGAAGGATGCGGCACACAAGCGAGATGTGTTGCCGCACAGCATTTCCGGCTTGCGCTCGATACGTTGGCTGGCACCATGGGCATATGCGCGAGCCGTGGTGATTGGCTGGGCACAGAGGCTCGGCGCACGGTGGCACAGCGGCCGCCAACTGCTCGGCACGGAGGCTGAGCAGAATGAGTACAACCGCAACATCAACTTGGGTGCTTGCGGATCTTCTGCGACAGAGCGCATCTCCGCCAGCACTGCGGCTGTGTGGACACGAGTATCCCCTCTTGCTTCTCCTTACCGGTCCGTTCTCCTCGCCTACGGACCACCATCGCAGCTGCTGCCTCCGCTACCAGCTCTCGGGCTGCTGCAACGGCAGTTACCGCAAAGATCTCGCACCGAATGTGGACCCTGCCTTTCGCCGCCGCTACTTCCGACGTCGCCGCTCGACACGACCGGAGCTGTACGCGATGAACACGCGACGATCGACACGCCCTCTCTGCCTTGTGTGGCGATTACCACGTCGTGGGGGAGTGTTGGGCATCTGTTCGACGTGGCAATGCCACTCTACCTCATTGCTGTCTCTTCCTCGTCTCGCCTCCTCGCGCTAGCCCGTCCCGCTGTCCAACGCCTCTGGCAAGAAGTCCAATGCGCCTCTACGAGCGTCTCTGCCGTCTGGACGTCTGAGACTGAGCCTGCCATCTCCGACGTCGGCGGCCCGTGGCGCAACATCAACGTTCGGGGCATTGAAGATCGTCCTCACGTCCCTGATGCGCTCATCCGCGTCAACGCGGCGAGGCCTCCCAACGGCCCAATCGCCGCGCCGCAAGGGGGCGCCCCCGCTGCCGCTCCCGCGCCCGCCGCGCCTGCCGCGCCCGCTCAAGCCGCCGCCCCGCGACGCTCAGCCCGGATTGCAGCTCGCGGCGCGCCATGACCGAGCTCCACAACGAGCTCCTGTTCATTATCTCCCCTTTCTCTCTCTCCGCCCACTCGGCCGCGCTTTGACCCCTTCACTGGATCATCTTAGCGCGCAAGTCTTGCCAACAAGCAAGACCATCCTTCGCGAAGACGCAAGGTTGGACGCTTCGCCAGCCCCGCGAGACGCCGGCGGGTAACCGGCATACCTACGCTCAGACACATTCACACTCTGCTGTTGTTGTCTGCCGCATCCTCACATTCATGAAGACTGCGGAGACAATGGGGGAGTGTTGGAGAGTGTGAACTCAAACCTACTTCCTGACCGTAGCCTGACCGTCCTTGTGTAACCGTGTCTCATGTTTGGTTTGTCCTGCCGCGCACATTGTCATGCTGTTGGGTTTCTCCTGCCGCGCACATTGTCATCGACTTGTATCCGACTTGGTGGTTGTGGTGATGTAGCGATGGTGTGGGTCTCTAGCATTTTTTTGTTTTGTCTCTAGTGACCTATACAGCTCCTCCGTGTTCCGTCTCCTGACAGGCTGTCCCGCACCGGCAAAATTCCATTTTTCTTTGTGAGAGCGCCTTCGTGCCCATCCAATTTTCTTTTTAGTGCGCGGCAGTCCCGTGCCCAGTGTTGTGCGAGGGCGTTTCTTCTAAAATTCTTTTTATACGTATTAGCGGTGTTCGAGGAGGTCCTTCCGCTGGTCGCATCCTCGCCCATATCCTTGACAAGTATGGCGAGCGAGTGGCAGTCTCGTCGAGCGTCGCTCATGACGCGCCGGTCGAGCTGCAAGGTGGCTGTTGACATTAAGCCGGTCGACGTCCCGTCGCCAGAAGAGACAGGCACGCGCTGCCCGCGGCCGCGCGGCATTTGCATCGCAAGCTCGTTCCTCAGCCGGCTGCCGATCGCCGCCTTCCTCACAATCCTGGCCGACGTCACCGCTGCATCCTTTGGGTCGCTGATATTGCCAGCCGCCTTGGGGTTCTCGTCCTCTGCCGGCGTGCACCTGTTCCTTTTGTCCATCATCGTGGGCCAGGCGGCGGCTTGCCTCTTCAGCCGGTTCCCGTACGCCACCGCCGGCGCCACTCTCGAGCTCGTTCCTCTCCTCGTTCCAATCGCCGAACTCATCGACCCTGCGCTGCCCGTCGCCGCTCGCGCCTCTACGCTTATCGCCACCTACTCGATGACGAGCGCACTCGTCGGGACGCTGCACACGTGTGTCGGCCGCTGCAAGCTGGGCGGCATCTTCAGATGCATCCCGCTCATCGTTCTCAAGGCCGCGCTCGGCGGCGTCGGCCTCTTCATGGTTGTGGAAGGCCTCGAGACCGGGTCGGGCGGAGAGATGGAGTGGGGCGCGCTTGTGGGCAATCCAGGCACGCAGATTCGAATCGCGTGCACGCTTGTCCTCATCTGCGCCCTCGCGGCTGTGCAGTGGCTCGTTCGTTCGCCGATTGCCGGCGTCTTGTTCCTCGCCGCCGCCACCCTGCTGGCGCACGCACTGCCCCTCGTCGGCCTGCCCAAGCTGGACCAGCACTGGTGGTTTGGCGGCGGCGGCGAGGGCGGCGGCGAGGGCGGCGACGCCGACGCCGACCCTTCGGCCTCCTCGCCCTTGGGGCTCCTCTCGCAACTCTCGTTCGGGGAGGTGCAGTGGGCGGTGGTCCTCTCGGCTCTCCCCTACTCCCTCTCCTGCTGCCTGGTGCACTCGCTCGTGACCATCACAGACCTCGTCTCGGTCGAGGCGGTCGCGACGGCGCGGCCTGCGTCGCGGCAGGGCGAGACCGAGCGACCGCCGCCCGCGGCCGCCTCCTTCGACCTCGATCGAGAGCTCAGCTCGATCGGCATGGCCAACTTGTTCGCCGCGTGCGTTGGTACCATCCCCAACTACGTGCAGCTATCCCCAAGCGTGGCAAACATGAGCCTGAGTCGCGGCTTGCGCGGTCGTGCGCGCGCGGGCCCGTGGGTCGTCCTCTTTGCCGCCTGCTCCACGCTGGTGGTGTCGGACGTGGCCGCCTCGGTGCCACGCGCGGTCGTTGGCGCCTACATGGCGCACATGGGCATCGGATTCATGGGCGAGGGCTTGGAGACCATCCGGCGCACAAACGACACCGTCGACAAGCTGCTCGTGGTTGTCGTGCCCCTGCTCATGGCGTGCAACTTCTTGTCCGGCCTGCTCTTTGGCCTGATTGTCTCGCTCATCAAGTTCGTCATCATCTACTCGCGCGCGCCCATCGTTCGCGTGCACACCGACGGGCTGCAGTCAAACACGGTGCGGCCCTGGATGCATCGCACGTTTCTGCTCGAGTATGGCGCCGCCAACATCCACATCGTCTCGGTACACGGCTTCCTGATGTTTGGATCTTCGCCCCAGCTCTCGCGGGCGGTGGCTGCCGTCGCCGAGGCGCACAGTGACACCACGTCCGGGGCCACGGCAAAGGGTGAAGCAAGTAGCGCCGACGGACTTGCAGAGGGGTGCGGTGGCGACGAGGCTGCGCCGCCGGTGCCCGTGATGCCGCCCTGGTTTGTGATCCTCGATCTCGCCGCGTGCAAGGGGTGCGACTTTGGCGCGGTGCAGGAGCTCATCAAGCTCTCCGAGACGGTGGCCGACAGAGGCGGCGCGCTGCGCCTCACTCTGCCGCCCGCACACGTGCGAGCCGCCCTCGAGAGCGGATCTCGAGGGTTGCTCGGCCAGCTCGAGGGCCTGCAGCAGACGCTCTGCGAATGCGAGGACGCCATCATCGCCGCGTGCGCACCCGGCGGCTTTCGCCGGAGGTCGCTCCCAACCGTGGTACCTAGCGGCGGCAACTCCACGCGCGACCACGAGACTCTTCTGTGTGCGTGGTATCAAGACACGCTCCTCGAGCCGCACAGCCAACCGACGGACGCGCAGGTGGAGCTGGCGGCGACACTACTTCGGCTGGGCGAGCGGCGGGAGGTTGCCCCCCGAGAGGTGGTGTGGCGGGAGGAGAGTCAGGCGGGTTTCTTCGGCTACGTCCTCGATGGCGAGCTCGAGCTGCTGCACTGCGGCACAAAGATCGAGCTGCTGGTGCCGGGCTCGACCTTTGGCTTCCTCTTTATGATTTGTGGCGCCTACACCGGCGGCAAGCGCGAGACGACGCTTGTCGGAAAGAGCCCGCGCGGCAGTACGCTCCTCCTCATCTCAGAGGAGACCTGGGCGGGCTTACGCCACACCCACCCCGAGCTCGAGCGGCTGATGAAAGACGGCATGCTCCGCAGAGTGGCGCACGAGTACCACGCCTTTGTGCGCCACCACGAGCACCGAGGCACTCCGGAGGGAACGCTGCGTGGCGGGCTGGTGCCCCGCCAGACGCGACAGCGAATCGGAAGGGTCTCATGAGGCTCGCGTGCGCAATCTATGTGATTTGTGCAAAAGGCGTTATTTCTCTCTCTCTCGTTGTAGTACTTTTCGCTTACTGTCTCTCTCTCGTCTCTCTCGTTGTATGTGGCTCTTACGTACATTCCCGTAGGAGGACTCTGCTGACAGGGTTTGCGATGAGGAGCGACCCGAATGGATGAAATTCTTTCTCGAGGGAGTTCCCTCCTCAAATTCTTTGTTTTTGCGCGCCGAGTTTCACTATCTCACCTCTTACGTCCTTTTGCGTGTTGCACGCGCCGAAGCGCCGAGGGGAAGGACTCCAAAGGACATAGCATGCTCACTCTGCTACCCGCCCTCCTCCTCATCTCGCCCGGCGCGAACAATGGAACGTGTGAGCCCTGGTGCAAGTGGATCCCAGTCCCTGTCCAGCCTCTGGTGCCGCTCTGCGCCGGCTGCAGTGAGCAGAGCTCCAAGCGCGGCCTCGATGGGGAAGAGATGTATGCAGATGACCGCTGTGCAAATTGGTGCCAGTGGGTGCCGGTGCCAGTGCAGCCACTTGTGCCGGAATGCGAGGCCTGCGACGGAGCAGAGAAACAGGCTGACGACTGTGCTGGGTGGTGCAAATGGGTGCCGGTGCCGGTCCAACCGACGGTCCCTGGATGCCAAGGCTGTGGCGACGCCGTGGCAGGTCCGCAGGCATTGGCAGTGGCGTAAACCCCGCCGCACCCCAGGCCTGGCTCAGGCGTGACTGTCCAGTGGGGGCCCAGCGGGGGGTGTCCAGCGCTAGAGGCGCCTGTGCGGCGCAGAGAGTCGAGAGGGCGAGTCGGCCTGCGAGCTGTCGCCCTCTCTCGTCTTGCAAGCCTTGATCTGAGGGGGGCCGAGCGAGGTGATGCATTCCTTCAACATTGTCAATCATACTCGAGTAGTTTAGTGCGGGAGGCTAGGAGCCAGGACGGATGTGGAACACTGGCTGACTGGCCGCGAGGCCTCACAGGCCACCGCCAGGCGCGTTGGGCCAGGTACCAATTTTGTCGAATGTATTTCAAAATCTGCAGGCGCGGGGCGCCTGCGAAAATTTTGAAGAAATTTGCAGTCGGGCCTGCTTTCCAAAAAGATCTTTCAAACTCGCGGTGTGGAGTTGGGGGGTGGGTTAGGGTTAGGGTTATTAGGGTCAGGGTTAGGGTTAGGGTTAGGGTTAGGTTAGGGTTAGTTAGGGTCAGGGTCAGGGTTAGTCTTGTTGTGTCTGTATATGCCAGCGTTGCAGGGTTCTGCGCTGGGATCTGGCCCCACAGCGCCGACGACTAAGACGCAGCCCCGCACGCTGACCTAGGGTTAGGGTTAGGGTTAGGGTTGGGGTTAGGGTTGGGGTTATAGGGTTGGGGTAAGGATTAAGCGGTTAGTCTTGTTGTGTCTGTATGCCAGCGTTGCAGAGTTCTGCGCTGGGATCTGGCCCCAGCGCCGACGAGGAAGACTCAGCACCGCACGCTGACCCCACCAAATGCCGCCTCAGGGCGCCAGCCACCTCTTACACGCGGCCGGCGCCCTCTCGCGGCAAAAGGGTCGAGCGAGCGGGCAGAGTCGCGCGATGTCTGCGCACCCGCGTGCCGATGGGCGGCACACGCAACCGAGAGAGGCCCTCTCGCGCCGCCAGTAGCGTTCCGCACTCCTCACGCCACCAAATGCCGCCTCAGGGCGCCAGCCACCTCCTACACGCGGCCGGCGCCCTCTCGCGGCAAAAGGGTCGAGCGAGCGGGAGAGTCGCGCAGGAGTCGCGATGTCTGCGCACCCGCGTGCCGATGGGCGGCACACGCAACCGAGAGAGGCCCTCTCGCGCCGCCAGTAGCGTTCCTCACTCCTCACGCCACCAAATGCCGCCTCAGGGCGCCAGCCACCTCCTACACGCGGCCGGCGCCCTCTCGCAGCAAAAGGGTCGAGCGAGCGGGAGAGTCGCGATTCTGCGCACCCGCGTGCCGATGGGCAACACACGCAGCGGAGAGAGGCCCTCTCGCGCCGCCAGTAGCGTTCCTCACTCCTCACGCCACCAAATGCCGACTCATGTGCGCCTGCGCGTTAGCCGTGTCTCGTGGGGAGGTTAACGCGTCCTGTTGAGTGGTGGGATGTCGTGTGTGGGTGTTCGCCGCCTATATGCTCTATCCTGCGGCAAGACGGACGTGTTTTGACAATCAAAATCTACCTCAAAATTTGCGGCCGGCCCCTCGAAATTTGCTGATCAAAATTTGTGTGGTGGCCCGGATCGAAACCTGTACTTTGGCCAACAGCAACAGGGAACAGCGAACAGGCGCGTGGCGGGAGTCGGAGTGCAAAATGCACGAGCCTGGTGCACGAGTTGACCCACGTACCACGACCCGCACGAGCGAGCAACAGCATCAGCTTCAGCAACCGAAGCGGCTGGTACGGTTTTCTATGTCGTTGTGCAATATAATAGTGAACTAAGAGAAAACGAGCGCGGAGCCGCGGACACGCCGTTCACAGCACACACGCAACCGATTGCACCTCGGGGAGGACGCCATGAATGATCAAGGCGGGCGGAACACGCCACGAGCATGCGACTAGATGCAGGAGAAGACAAGGAGATCTTACGCGACCTCACGGTTGTTAACTGGGTTGGGTCCACACCTCGCAGTGATCGGATCAAGCGCCGGCCCGAGCAGTCACCGCCGCGCGCTCCGCCTCGTGCTGCTCGAGCACGGCGCGCGCTCGCGAGTCGCCGCCGCTCGCCAGCGCCCGCAGCTTGAAGAGCGCCTCCTCCTCGCGCGCCTTTGCTTCGGAGAGAAGCTGATCGCAGGTCGCGGCCGCGCTCTCGTCGCCGCCCTCGGCGGCCCGGCGGAGCATCTCGGCGCCCTCCGCAGCCCGCCCCAGCTCGAGGAGGAGGAGGCCGAGGTTGCGCTGGGCGCCCGCGTCGCCGCCGTCGGCGCCCACCCGCAGGTACACCTCCGCCGCGGCCACGTCCTTCTGCAAGCCAAACGCTCCGACCGCGAGCGCCGAGCCGAAGTCCCCTGCCGCCATGAATCGGCGCGGGTCGCCGGGGTCCTCCGCGACGCGCCGCGTCGCCGCGATCTGCTCCGCCTCTTCCTCCTCGGCGCGGCGCCCGGCCGGCTTGCCGGCAGCGGCGGTGGCCGCCTCAGCGTCAAGCTCGGTGGCCGGGGCATGCGCGCAGCGCGCGGGCGCACACGCGGCGGCGTTCCTCGAGCAGCGTGAAGGAAGCGTCGAGCGCCGCGAGGAGGCGCAGGTGGCCCTTGGGCCAGTCAGGCCGAGCACATGTGCAGTGCTCTGCGTCCTCTGCCGCCGCCGGAGCGTCCTCTTGCTTGAGCAGCGTGAGCGAGCGGTTGGAGAGCAGCGCGTGGAGCACACCGCCGCTCTTGGCGTCCAGCGCGAACCAATCTGCGCCACTCGCCGGCGGCGCCTCGCCCTCGAGGACCAAGTCGATGGCCATCGTGTACATATGAGTCGCGCGGACGATGTCGCCTGCGGCGAGGGCCTCCCCGCCCGCGTCCTTGAGGGCGGAGGGCGAGTGCGCGGCGACGGAGCCTTGGCCGGAGATCTTGGTGTGGGAGGCAGCGCAGGCGCAGGGCGAGTGCGCGGCGACGGAGCCTTGGCCGGAGATCTTGGTGTGGGAGGCAGCGCAGGCAGCGACCGGCATCGGCTTGGGAGCGAGGGGGGGGGCGGGGGCGGCTCCGAAGGCGGGAAAATGCACCTGTACAAGATGTGTACCCCAGTATCGTAGTCTTTGTAGTACTAGCAGGTTGGCTCGCTAGTCGCTCGCCGGCCCGCGCAGCACGCGCGGGCCTTTTTTGTGGTCGGATGTTGGTCGTCTCGAATTTGATCGTGGGCAGGGCGTGAGAAAGCTGGACGGCTCGGTCGATGCGAGCCACCAGCTCGTGGAGCGACGGGCGCGACGGGTTCCTCGGCGTAGGCTTGGGCGTGGTGAGCAGCGCCGGCGAGAGAGGGACGGCATGCGGCTCCCAAACGAGCCGCACGGGCTTCATCTGGGCCGCCGAGGCCACCTCCTTGGTCGCGGTGGCGGGCGTGAAGGCGAGGTGGGCCGAGGCAAGCGCTGAACGTGCCGTGCCGCCTTGCGCCCCTGAGGAGGGACGAGTGTGTGGGGTGCCACGGGCGGGGGGGAGCGGTGAGAGGAGAGCGGTGGGCACCCCCACGAGGGGCTGCGCTGACGCCGCCTGCCACCCCACGCACGCCACTGACGCTGTGGGGGCGGCACGATCGAACGCGCTGGTCGGGCGGGCCGTCTGAGTCGCCCAAGCGGTGCTCTGCCGGCCGGTGGACGCGAGGGTGGCCCAAGAGGGCTCAAAGTACGGAGCCGATACCCGGCCGTCCCGGACGCCTGGCACGCGGGCCAATGGTCCAGCCGTCCTGTGCATGGCTGGAGCGAAGGAGGGAGAGCTCAGGAGGGCGACGGGGCAGGGAAGGGGGCGATGCGATGCGGCGAGGTCTAATCGGCGGCATGGAGAGAGGAGGTGCCAAAAGGCGACTATAGAGAGGCCTCTACGGGTGATATAGTGCGCCATGCCGGCGGGAGAGGTCTCTCACCGCCCCCCGGGCCGTCTCGAAGGGCCGTGCAGCCCACGCCACGAGGCGCTGCTGGCGGGAGCCTGGAAGGACTTGGCCTCGTTGCACCGCGCCGCGTTGATTCGCGACCACCGTCGGCCGCGGACGGCGTCGGCGTGGCGGCCGCGGGCGCTCGCGAGACGCGCCGCTCTGCGCTGGTTCGGTTCGTTCGACTCGTTGTGCCGCCGCACGCCCGGCGGCCGCGGGTCCCAGAAGTGGTTGCGCGGGCCTCTTCCTTTCGGCCGCGGGACGGCGTCGGGCACGTCGTCGGTCGCAACAGCGGCGCGGCGAGCCGCGGCACGTCGTTGCTGGCGCTGGTGGTTTGAGGTCGGCATCGTCCAGAGCTCGGTCGACGAGTCTAGAGCTTCAGCTGGTCGGGTGCCATGTTTGTGCGGAAAGTGGCACATATATCTCTTTGATCGAGGTCTCGCGAGTTTTGGGGGTTCTCGGCGCCGCGACAGCGCTGCGAGCAGCGCGATGCCACGGCGCTCGGCCTGCTGAGAGAAGACCTTCCCGGACGGCAGTGACAGTTTACCCGACATCAATCGTCGACGGCAAGCTCGAGAACTGCGCCTCCAAAGTCGCCCAGATTTGCCTCTCGCGGCGCGCTGAGTTAGTATCGCCGGTGCGCCAGCAGGCTCTGCTCCACAGCAGGGCATGCCCGACTGGCTCCTGCTAGCCGTGCGTCCTGGTGGCATCCATTGCCAGCCCAGGTAGCCCCAGGAGGTCGCCTCGCGCACGACGCGGCGTCGCACAGCACCGCTCAGCGTTACTACCGAGTTAGTATCGTCGACCCACAGAGACTGCTCTTCTGTAGGTGGAGCCGACAAACGCCGGCCGGGTCGGCCCCGCCGCCCCCATCGCCGCCGCCGGGGCGGCGGCGGCCTCGGCGGACCATCCGGCGCGCCGCGCGCCCGTCAGGGAGGTGTTCACCACCCCTGGCTCCTCACCCCGCCACGCCTTCGTGCGGACGCCGTGGCACCCACCTCAGGCGCCGCTCGGACTCGGTTGACGGCCACCCAAGTGCTTGGCTCGTGCCAAGCCGACCGGCAGGCGATTCCCACTCACTGCTAGGCTAATCTCGGGCTGTCCGGCGTCAGTGTGGTGCCGTGAGGGGCGCCGCCCCCAAAACTACGACCATTAGTACCGTGCGGGGGCAGTGCATTTAATTCTGTCAAAAATCCAAATCTGCTCCGTGGAGCTTATTGGGCTAGGATCATACGTCCGGGAGGCCCCCCATGCGTGCCGTAACGATCGACAGCGATCTGGCTACTCTGTTCACGTTCACACCTCGTAAACCCCCCATAACCCCGATAGAGGGGGTACCTCTCCTTCTTTTCTCCACCGACTCGGTCTGGGCGTGGCCGACGCTCCTCTCTCACCCTGTCCCGGCAGCTCTCCACCTCCGCCCACGACGCCGCTCGACGACTGCTCGGCGTTGCGGCGGATGCCTCCCCAGAGGACCTCAAGGCGGCGTACCGAGCAAAGGCGCTCACGCATCATCCCGACCGCCACTTGGGTGAGGAGCGCGCACGCGCGGAGCGGCACTTTAAAGAGGTCGGAGAGGCTCGAGGAGGCGTGCAGAGGACCTCTCCCCAGCGGAGGCCGAGGTGCGCACTTGAGCATCTTCGGTCGCTCTCTTCGCGCCTCACCACGCTCGACTCTCTCGCCCCGGCAGCGGATCGATCGTCCGCGTCCCGCGCGCCGGCGGCGACGCGGCGTGGCAGCTCCCCGAAGGCACAGGGAGCCTGGGTCAGTCGTCTCATCCTTGCCTTGGAGGCGGCGCGTATAGGGGCTCGCGTGGCGCGTGCCGGGGAGGAGCCGGCCGCGCGACGCCGAGGCGGCACCGCGCTGGCAGCAGTACCAGTCGGCGCTGCTCGAGTCTGGCGGCGTCGCGAACTGGGGAGCAGAGACCCGCGCCCTCTACCGCGCCTGCCTGCGCGCGCTGCGAGGCGCCGACGAGGGGACGGCGGCGGCCGTGCGGCAGCACGCGCGCGCCAACATCGCGCAGCATGCGGGCGCGGGAGGGGGTGTGCGCTGTCGGGAGCGGCAGGTTTGTGATGGGCTGTGTTGCAATAGGCGAGACCGACGGACGCACTTTGCGCGGGCTCGTCGGCCGGCGGGGAGAGGCGGCGGTCTGTGGCGCTCCTTTGAGCACGAGCCCGACGGTGGTGCACTGTTAGGCTGCTCGTCGGCGGGCGGCATGACCTCGAGGAGCTCTGCCGCTGCCTCGGCTCGGCGCGGGTCGGCGAGGAGACGAGAGGGGACGGGTGATCTCAGTAGAGAGCCATAGAGCGCCGGTCCCGTCTTGGGTCTGCGTCTCCTCGAGAGCGCTAGCAACAGGCTCGAGGCTCCACGCACCGTAACACGTTGCTGTATTGGGACACGCGGTACGTTCGAGTGTCGTGTGCGTGTGTTTCGCCCCCAGGCGACGGGCGAGTGCGCGCCTGGGGGAATTTTCGGAAAATTCTTGGTACGAGTCCGGACGGTTTCAAGGTGCGTGTGTGGTACGAAAAGGGAAAAGGGGGTGTGTTACGCACATGTCCGGTGCCTCGAACGAGCACAGCAAGCGCCTGGATCGTTCGTGAGCACGTCTGTCAATCTCTCAATAACGGTGCAAACGCGCAAAACGGTAACCATATATCTCAAAGTGATACCCCACCCCGCGTGTCAGACCTGGCACCCCACAAGCGCGTGTGTCCGAATCGCGCGGCAATGGCGTCCGCCGCCTGCAAGCGCGCCCGCACCGGCGGCGGTGAGGAGGACGAGGAGCCCGTGCCGGTCGCGGATGGCTTCGAGGCGCCCATCTTTGGCGCGCGCGTCGTCGGACAGGTCTCCACGCTCACGCTCGAGGGCGAGGACGGCCCTCTGGCATCGCTCGCTCGCGTCGCGAGCGACCACGCGGGCGCCTGGTACGTCGCGACGAAGGACTCGCTGCTGCACGTCTCGACGGCCGGGCGCGTGCGCCGCGTTGCAGCCTTGCCGGCAGGAGACTCCTACACCGTTGCTGCCAGCCCGGACGGGGGCGCGGCATTTGTGGCGGACTACAGCCGCAATGAGATCCGGCGGGTGGAGGTGGCGACTGGCGAGGTGGCCACGCTCGCGGGCAGCGGCGAGGAGGGCGCCGCTGATGGCGTGGGCGACGCGGCGCAGTTCAGCCGTCCAGCTGGCATCGCCATCAGCCCAGACGGGAGCGCACTGTTTGTGGCAGACTTCCGTCAACCACAAGATCCGGCGGGTGGAGGTGGCGACTGGCGCTGTGACCACGCTCGCGGGCAGTGGCGAGGATGGCGACGCGGACGGCGTGGGCGACGCGGCGGAGTTCTGCGGCCCACGTGGCCTTGCCCTCAGCCCGGACGGCGGCGCGCTGTTTGTGTCGGACCTCTTCAATCACAAGATCCGGCGGGTTGAGGTGGCGACGGGCGCTGTGACAACGGTCGCGGGCAGTAGCACCAGGGGCAGCGCCGATGGCGTGGGCGACGCGGCGGAGTTCTACTGCCCAACTGGCATCGCCATCAGCCCAGACGGCGGCGCGCTGTTTGTGGCGGACTATATGAACAACAAGATCCGGCGGGTTGAGGTGGCGACGGGGGAGGTGACGACGATCGCGGGCAGCGGCACCAGTGGCAGCACTGATGGCGTGGGCGACGCGGCGGACTTCGCCAGCCCAGATGAAGTCGCCATCAGCTCCGACGTCAGAGCGCTGTTGGTCAGTTCGAGAGATGGCCGCCTCCGCCAGGTCTGCGTGGCGGCGCCTCCTCCGCCTCCCTCCTTTGCCCCGATCGTCGTTCCGCCTTCGACCCTTGGAGCTGACTTCGCAAAGACGCGGGGCGACGCTTCCCTCCCGGAGGGGAAAGTCACCTTCCTGGTCGGCGACGACGAGGAGCGCATCGAGCACGTGAGCAAGTGCGTCCTATGCGCCCGTCCCCGGTCTTTCGGACCATGTTTGGCATCGGCATGAAGGAGCGCGACGCCGCCGAGGTCACGGTGTCCCACACCGCCCTCGCCAGCTTCACCGCCCTCGTCGACTACCTCCTCTCCGACAAGTTCGACCTCGGTGAGGAGGAGGGCGGCAGGGCGCAGCGCGCGCTCGACCTGCGGGAGCTGGCGCAGATGTACCAGGTGCCGCGCCTCGAGCTGCTCTGCGCGCAGGCGCTGCAGGAGAGCGTCGGGCCGGCGACCGCCGTGCCGCTGCTCGAGGCGGCGCACACGACGGGCGACGGGCGCCTCCTCGCGCAGTGCCGCCGCTACGTGGCCGACCACGCCGCCGAGGTGCGGGCGAGCGGCGGCGTGGAGCAGCTGCGTGACTTTGGCGTGGCCAAGGGGCTGCTCGGCGACGCGCTCGACCAGGTGGCGGAGCTCAAGGGGACGGTGGCGGCGCGCGACGTGGAGCTCGAGAAGGTCCGCGCGGGTGAGTGAGTGACCAGTTCGGATGTTCGGGTTCGGCCCAGCGCGCACAGCCACAGGCGACTACAGACTATACGTGGAAACACGCGTTGAAATAACAAACGATGAAAAGCCTCTGTATATACGAATATCCGCGACAGACCAATAGAGTGGCTCTCTCTGACTCTCTTGCGTCAGAACTCAACTTGCACTCTGGCCACTGCTCGATCCTCGCGCGGGGCGACCACATGCACATCATCTCTCGTCATGCACTCGACGTCACTGTATGCTCTCCATGCAACCACACTCTTCACACGCCTCTCTGAGCCCTGGCTGTCAGGCTGTCAGGTGCTGTCAGGTGATCTGTCGGTCTGTCGGGCAGCTGTCAGGCACTGTCAGGTGCCTCTGTCAGACCAGCTGTCAGGTGCTGTCAGTGCTGTCGGGTGCTGTCGGGTGCGTGTCTGACAGGCGAGGGGATCTGTAGCTGTCGGGTCCTGTCGGAGCTGTCGGGTGTTGCTGTCAGACGCTGTCGGAGCTGTCAGAGCTGTCAGGCTGCTGCTGCTGTCAGACGTTGGGCTGTTGCTGTCAGGTGCTGTCAGGTGGTGCTGTCGGGGTGCTGTCAGGCTCTGACACACACCAGCCACACTTATGACACTATCAATAGGAGACCAGCAGGACTCTACTACACATACTCCAGCCTCTACTCTGCCTCCGGTCCCACCATCTTTTTCATGGTGGACGTCACCATCTTCTTGTCTGCCGCACTGAGGGAATAGCAGAGAGGCAGGGTGGAGTGCTTCTTCAGGTACACCTTGCTGATGATCTGGTAGTTGCTGGTCCAGCGGAAGGCCTCCCCATTGTTGTCGCTCGTCAGCTTGTAGTACTTGCACGCTCTGTTCTGGTGACTCGGCTTCCTACCTCTCCTTTGCAGCGCCCAACGAGTCTGTGGAGAAGGTGCGTGGGCGCCACACTCCTCTTCATCACCCTCCCGCCCACACCCACTGGCTTCCCTCTCGCAGGGGGTGAAGAAGCTCGACCGCCACTTCGGCTACTACCAATGCTCCTTGTGCGGCAAGAAGAAGGGCGCGCTCTACGGGGAGACTGGCGCGATCGGCTCGAACTGCTCCAACGTGCTGCGCCACACTGCCGGCGAGTCGCACCTCCGCGCGTGGCTCGCCGACCTGCCGGTGGAAGCGGAGAAGCCGACGCTGGCCGAGCTGCAAACGTGCGTTCTCCTCGTCGTGTGTCCATCAATACCCGCACGCGGGGCACTCACCCTCCTCTCGCGGCGGTCGCAGGTCGTGTCGATCGCGCACAAGTGGCTCGGCAGCGCCCGCTCACAGCGCACCACACGCAGACCAAGGTGCGGGGGCAGCACAAGGCGCAGAAGATTGCGACCAACGCGGCGGTCGACGCCGCCGTGGCCGCTGGCCGGGCGGCGGCGGGGGCGCTGACGCCGATGACGCCGGCGGCTACGCAGCTGCACCCCTCCTACGGCGTGATCACGCCAGCAGGAGCGGCCGCCTGGGGAGCGCAGATGGCGGCGCAGGCGGGGCGGCGGCGGCGGCGGCACAGACGGCGGCGGCCACCCCCACCCAGACGCCGTAGGCATATGACTGTAGGGCACCAGAAGGCTAGCTGGTAGCTAGTAGCACAGCCGCCGGTGCTAGAGAGGGGTCCGCAGAGGTGGCGGGCGGGAGGGTTGAGAGAGAGACCCATGACCATCCCATGACTACATGGACCACACTCACATGTCTTTGCATGTAGTTTTGTTATACCCTCATGGGGCACAAGAAAGAGGCTCTACGGGGTCTGTGTACGGTCTGTGCTGCTGTCGGGCTGTCAGCGCTGCTGTCAGGCCACTGTGTGCTGTCGGGCTGTCAGGCAACTGTCAGGCTGTCACGTTAGGGCCTGACAGCGACGGGACCCCTCGCCTGTCAGGCGGTCAGACACGTGCTGTCAGACTGTCAGAGAAAGTGCTGTCAGCGCTGTCAGGCTGTCGGGCACTGTCAGGCGCTGTCCGGGGTTTGCTGTCAGGCTGTCAGACCAGGGCTCAGACGCCTCTTTCCTCCGCGAGCCTCCCCACGAGCGCTCCTTCGCCGGAGTCGGAGCCCGAGTACACTGCGGCACCGCGCACCGATCCGCCCCCCCGCGCGCGCAACAACCCTCAGGGCCTCTCCCGTTCCTCAGTCGCTCTCTCGGTGCGCCAGACTGCGGGTCCAAAGTACTCCGGCGCGCGCGCGCGCAACCGCCCCCGGCGCGGGGTGGGTTATCAGTTCGTGAGTTCTGTGGCCCCATCCCTGTGTCCCACCTTCTTCTCCGTTGCCAGTCCCCGAGAACCCCACTATATAGCGCCACCTCGTGAGCTGTCCTGTGAGCTATGTGCTGTGTGTCCAGCAGTCCGGACCCGGTGCTACGGCTAGGGTTGCCTAACGTTAATTTGGGGCCTAACAGTTGCGCTAGTGTTGGCTGAAATCCTTAACGTTGTTCAAGTGTTCACCCCAGCCCATGCTGTTACTGTTGTTACTGTTGTTACTGTTGTTCAGCGGCCAGCAAGCAGAAAACGGCAAAAAACCCGGGTAAAACCCGGAAAATACCTGGGGGTTTCCGGGTTGCGGGTATTTTCGGGTATTACCCGCACTGGACGCTGGAGATCGTCGTGGGTCACTGCCAGGCCTTCCTTATTGTTGTTCAGCCGGCCTAACGTTAGCTACTGTTGTTTGGGAGCCCCACTGTTGTTCTGTTGTTACTGTTAACACTAGCAACACTGTTCAGCTCTTAACGTTTGACAACCCTAGAGCCGTAGCTACGGCCGGTGACAGTGTGTGCCTCGTGTCGGCTCCTCCCGAGCCAATCGTGTGCAACGTGTGTGTGTCACACGCGCCCGGTGGACATGAGGACATCGCGCTGTCTCTCGAGTACTCGAGATCGTTAAAGGTTTTAGACACGTACCGCAAGCTCGAGGGTCGTGCACTGTGTATTCGCACTCCCCTCCTCACATCAAGGGTCCAAGCCCAGGCGCCACCAGCAAAGGATGCAGTAGAGGTCTCAGAGCGACAGTGATGCATGACGTGACGGCAAAGTGCGCCATCTTGCCCTGCCTGGGTGCATGGAGCGCCTCATTTCCCGTACTCCTCCAGCACCGAAGAGCCTGGACTCGCTGCCCCGAGAAAGGCGTCGAACGCCTGCTCGAAGCTGCGGCCTGAACGATGGACGCGGCCACGGAGCCGAGCTTTAAGCGCAGCCCTCTTCTTCTTGCTCTCAAAATCGATCTCGCGGTGGCGCTTTTCACGTCGCGCCGCCGCGTATTCGACCGCTTCTGACGCGTGCTCCATCGCCCTGTGCACCTTTGCCTCGCAAACCTCTCGCGCTCGTTGCAGTGCTAGAAGTGCCGTGGCCGCCTCATCTTTTGCCTCTCGCCTCATCTCGTCGGCCTCGATGAGGTGTACCAGCTTGTGGCGCAGCGCTCGCAGGCGCGCGACCTCGCTTTGCATCCACTGTGTTGAGCGCTTCCGCCCCGGCTGATTGAGCCCCGGGCGGCGGTGGGGCTGCACTGGCCGACGGCGCGGCGGCGGCGCCTCGAGTGAGACGGCAGCAGCGGCGCGCAGCGTGAAGCTGGTCACGGTGAGATCGGAGAGGAGGGCGGCGGCGGCGGAGGCGATTGGAAAGTCCATTTGTGTGCTCGGCCGGGAGCCAACCCTCTTGGGCGCGGGTTTTCTTTCTTTCTTTCTTTCTGGCACGACAAGGGCGAGACTAGCGCGACTGGCACACACACCGGCTCACCTGGGCAAGAATGTCCATTCACACCCGACGCATCCCGCGCGCCTGTGAATAGGGAAGAAGATTTTTTATCTACCCTACCGCCAACAGCGATTCGAACCCAGGTCCTCACGGCTCGAACCCAGGTCGAGCGGAAAGAAAGAAAGAAAGAAAACAGACAACCCAAGGGAGGGATGGGAGGACGGCACGCCGCCATCACACAGGGATTTTAAGGAGAGGTGTGTGATGCGCTAGCCGTCGCCCACCCTAGGGAGTCTGCCTCTTCCTATCTCTCTTCGCAGTCTCTCGCCGCTTCTCGCTGCAGCCTTCATGCCACCTCGCGGTCGTCCCACTCTCGTCGTTCTCTCCCTTGTCATTTCCTCCTCTGTCGCGTCGTTCTCTTCTGCGTCGTCCTGCGACGCCGCCGCCTGCCGGTCCCTTGTTCTCGCGGCTTCTTTCGCCTTTCGGCGCAACTCCGTCCTCCTCGCGGCGTATCCTGGCCCCTCGAGTCTATCGAGCTCCCCTCGCGCAAGGACCACATTTCTGACTCCCACTCCGATCATTTGCCTACAGGTCATGTTGTTGCTCAGGTCCACTCTCTCTTCGAACACTCGTGCCTCTACGGATGATGCCGGCGCTGGGGTCCCCTTCGGATGCATCGTGACATCTGACAACTGAATTTCCACTGGTTCGTCCTCCTCGGAGTCATCTTCCCCGTCCTCCTTCCGCTCGGCTCTTCGCTCGGTACGTTCGGTGTGGCTCACCCTCCATGCCGTGAACAGGCGCTTTATCCACCCTATATTCTTCTCTCGTTCCTCTGCCCGTGCCTTGGTCTTGTCGTTGTTTCGCACCCATGTCTGTATGGCCATCGAGGCTGCCTTCCCCACTACCTGTAGTTCACTCGTCACCTCTCCCGCGAGCTCCCTTCTCTTTCTTTCGGGTATGGAGTCCGTGAGTGCGGGTAGCGTGCAGGCAATCACGGGCGCTATTTTGTCGTACTCCTCTTCGGCGAGCGCCCCAAATCTAGACCCTTTCGCCTTTAGTCCACTATGCTAAAATTCTTTTCTGGCGCTGGCTCTTGAGTCGGTTCTCGACGCGCGCGTGCAACCGGTCGCGCAGCCCACACATATGTCGGTGATCGGCGCGAGCGTGCTCGCCGCTGCACTCGCCTTATCGCCGACGCCACACGTCGCAAGCGGTGCCCGCTGCCATCCATCATTCGCGCCACGAACGCTGGTGACCAAAACCGCCGCAACGCCGCTGCTGGCTGGCCAGCCGCTCGCGGTCCGTTGGCAGCGAGCGGGCGGTCCGCCGCTCCTGTCCGCCGCCAACGGCGCAGCAGGTCGTGGGCTGGTTCGGTCGGCTGTCGTCGGCGGCGCCTTTGCGGCTCTAGCCGTGGCGGGTCGCGGCGGCCGGCTCGGCCTGCTCTTGCTCCAGACGCTCGCCGTCTGCTGGCCAGCTTGGTCGGCGGTCCGGTTGTGGCGGAACGGTAAGCGCCGTGCTGCGCTGACGCTCGCCTTGTCCGCGGCGGCGCGCCGGTTCTGCTCGCGCTGGTGGCAGTACCTGACGATTCCGCTCTTTGCGGGCGCCGTCGGCTGGCTCACCAACAAGGTTGCCGTGGACATGATCTTTTACCCCGTCGAGTTTGGAGGGCTGCGGCTCCGCACGTACCCGAACCAGCCTCTGGGCTGGATCGGGTGGCAGGGGATCGTGCCAGCAAAGGCGGGCGAGATGGCGGCGCGCATCACTGACTTGGTCACCAACAAGCTGGTCGACGTCGAGGTGGTCTTCCGGCGCCTCTCCCCGGGGAAGCTCGCCTCGCTGCTCGGGCCCGGTGCGGCTGCAGCACAGAGCTAGTCGCGGCTGTGCTCGGCGCTGTGCGAAAGGTGCCACCCGTCCCGTGCCAGGCGTCGACCGGATCGCCGAAGACATCGTGGCCGACATAGCGCCCGCGGGCGCCGCGCAAGGCGTCGTCGGCGCGGGGAAGGCCGTCCTGCGGGGCCTCGATCCGGCGCAGCAGGCGGAGCTCTCGTCCACGCCACCGCGTACTCTCGGGTGACCTCGGGTGACCTCGGGTGACCTCGGGTGATCTCGGGTGATCTCGGCAGGCGGAGCTGCTTGCGCTCCGGCACCGGTTCGTCGCGGGCCTCACTCGCGACATGCAGGCGAGGCATGCGCGGGGCGCGCCGGCCCCTCTGCGGTGCGTAAGCCCCACCCGCGCGCGATCAGGCGAGCGTGCGGCAGCTGGTCGACTTCGACGAGATCGTGGTCGGCGGGCGGCGCGCGAGAAGGATCTGCATGACCGATTGAATGATGAAGTGTGGGAGTGATTAGGTTGGCGGGATGGTGCGCGAGAAGCAGCTGCTCATCGACCTCTTCCAGCGCTGCGGCAAGGCGCGGCCGCCGCACGTGGCGCGGCGGGGCGGCCTCCCCCTCCCAAGCCCTCCCCCCTCCCCCCTTCCAGGCGGAGCTCGCGTTCCTCGTCAACTCTGGCTTCTCGTTTGGCTGCGCACTCGGTGAGCCTCCCACAGGGTAGCGTGCGGACGCTTCGTGCCGCTCTGCCGAGCTCCCGGGGCCGCCGCCTCTCTCGCACGCCCCCGACCCGCCGCCACCAGGCGTCGTGCAGATGCTGATCTGGCTCCTGTACGAGCGCGCGTGGACCCTCGCCGTCGGCGGCGCGGTGGTCGGCTATCTGACCAACTGGCTCGCGCTCAAGCTCATCTTCGAGCCCGTCGAGCCCACGCGGTTCGGGCCGTGGGTCGTGCAAGGTGGCTCCTAGGGTTAGGGTTAGGGCTAGTTCGGGCCGAGGGTCGTGCAAGGTGGCTCCCGGCGTGGTGGCTCCCGGCGTTGGGAGGCCGCGCGGGTGGCGCGGGAGGACGCACTGCGGCGACGCCTCTCCCTAGGTCTCTTCCTGAAGCGGCAGCACGAGGTGTCCGAGGAGTTTGCGGAGGCGCGCCCTGCGGTGCTGAGGCAGAGCCACCCAGGAGCGGCGTGACACCCCTCATCGCACGCAGGCGATGACGGAGAAGCTCCTCTCCTCCGAGTCGATCTGGGACAGCGTGCTGCACGGCTCGGGGGGTCCAAAGTTCGCCGCGCTCCTCCGCGCTCGCACCTCCGAGTTCATGTCCGGCGCCGCGGTAAGCCAGCACACGCACCCGCCGCCTCTCCCGCACCACGCCCGGACAGCCCTTGCGCCGCTCGCCCTCGCTCAGGCTGTCGTCTACAGCGGCTCAGACCCGACGGCGTTCGGAGGCGCAGCGCACTGGCGTGGCCTCGAGGAGCGCGCTTCGGAGCGCATCCTGCAGCTGCTGCCGCGCGAGCTGCCGCTCGCCCACGGCTACATCGACGGAGCCCTCGACCTCAAGGCGCCGCACCGAGAGCACGCCGAGAGCACGCCGAGAGCACGCCGAGAGCACGCCGAGAGCACATCGAGCCCTCTGCCTCAAGGCGGTACCGCCCGCGGCCACACGCGCACCTCCGCCGCCGACTCCCCGACTCCCTCCGCCGCCGACTCCCTCGCACCGCGCCCCTCCCGCATGGCACCCCGTGGGCTCCGGCGCAGCGCTGATTCCGTCGCGCCCAGCAGGACACGCTCAAGACCAACCTGCGCCGCCTCTCGCCGCGCGAGTTCGAGGGCCTCTTGCACCCGATCTTCCAGCAGGACGAGCTCACCTTGCTCCTCGTCGGCACCGCCCTCGGCTTGGGCGTCGGCTACGTGCAGGCCGTGCTGGACGCGCGGTCGAAGCGGGACGACCCCAACTACGATGAGCGTGGCCGCCGGGTAGAGATCGACGTCGATGCGGATAGCGCCGTTAGTGAAGGCGCCGACGGGGACGGCGAGGCGCCAGGTCCCGCGTCCTGAGAGCTAGAAGTTGAGCTAGCAGAGACACTGGTGTGTGGTGAGTGGTGTGTGAGTCTCTTCCCCTGGCGCACGCGAGACGAGAGCGAGAGTAGAACGCGGTCACCGCGTGTATAGAGAGTATCCGCGCGTACGTCACAGGGTCTTGGCACTTGCGGAAAGGGCGAAATACTTTAAACTTGTGCGTTCGTTGGCCGCCGCGATGGCTCAACGCCAGCGGAGCGGACAGGCGCCGAGGCGGGCAGACCCAGGTCCCACGTCCTCGTCACGTGCCACGTGCGCACGTCCCAGCGGCAGCGCGTGCAGCGCGAGACCGAGAGTCGCCACGGAGCGATTCTAAGATCAGGTCTGCCACCTCCCCACTGAAAACGGACATCTAAGTTTCAAATCTCGAATAAATCTCGAAGCACACTTGAATGCTCACTTGGCAGGTAACATATGCGCCACGCGCCCCAACCGCTCCTCTGGTCGCCGCCGGCCTCCGCGGCGGCGGCGATGTCCCAGCGCCACCCATCGGCCAGCCCTCAGATCGATCGATCGGCGCTCAAAGTCGGCTTCAGATCCGAGAACGCTGCTGGCGCCGCCGCCGATCCCAGCGGCGACGCCAGCAGCTTCCTCTGCTCTCCAATGCGCCGAGAAGCGACGCGGGGGTGTTCGGCCCGCCGTGGACGACGAAGGCTCCGCCGGGCGCGCGTCGGACGGTCCGGTGGCACCCTCTGTGCGCGGCACCTGCCGGCGCCCCGACGACAGCCGTCGCGATCGGCGCTATTCTTTTTTTTAAAGCAAAATTCGAGCCAATTTGAGGAAACTCAAGCGGGCAGGCTGGAAGCACTGAGGGACGGCCGATGTCCGCCCAGTGGCAGACCTGATTTTAGAATCGCTCCACGACTCGTCCGCACGACAAAAGTTAAGTGTTACGAATACACAGACAGAGACGAGAGAGAGAAATAAGAGAGAGCGCGCGTGGAGCTCTCGGACGCGGAGATGGAGACAGACACTATCAACGGAGAGAGGGCTTCAGACCGCGGGTTCTCGTGCCGGGTCGAGCTCGCAGAGCGATGAGCTCCCACCGCGTGGCCGCACAACGGACCGCGCGCCAAAGACGGCACGGGACCGCGCTTGCGACCGCCGCTGCAGCGGGTGCATGTCGCCGGTGCTTAATGCAGCTCCGCGGCGCTGGCCGCTGTCTTGGTGAGGTACGAGGGCTTGGGCATGAATTTGTCCGTCATCGACTCCATCATGCGCTCCCACCAGCTCTGCTTTGCGCGGTAGACTTGGATGAAGTGGCAGTACTCCTCAAAGGTGATGGTGCCCGAGCCGTCCATGTCCGCCGTCTTGAAAAGCTCCTCCTGCTCGTACGGGTAAGGACACATCCCGCTGTCGAGCATCGCGCTTCGAAACTCCTTGACGTCAAGCTCCCCAGATTTGTCCTTGTCGAAGTGCTCGAACGCGGCTGCGAAGCGTTTCCGCTCTTCCGCCGTGAGCGGCGTGAGGGCCGCTTCCGAAGTCGTCGCCTTCTTCTCTGCGCTGGCCGCCGCGACAGCCATGCGCACCGTCTCCTCGTCCTTGAGCGTGCAGTTCACCGATTCCGCCAGCTCTTGCAAGCCCGAGAGGCCCCTCCCCTCCGCCTTGTCGTACTGAGCTTTCGTGACGCCGTTGGCGAGCAGGTACGCTCGGACCTCGCCCGCCTTGAGCGTCATTGCTGTGACTCCGGCAGACCGCGATCGCGGCGCAAAGAGTCGGCGCCGCGGCACCGTTTCTTTAAAACCATCCGTTGTAAGAGAGTCTGGGCCCGCCGCCTCCGTCGGTTTTCGCGTTTCGGCTGCTAGGTCCCAGGATTCCTACCCCTGGCCCTGCTGCTGGGGTTGGGTTTCAGCACAATGAGAGATATTTTTAGATCGATTTGCATACCAAACAACTTCACACTCACACGTCATTGTTTGTCAGCACAATCAACTCCCCCCATTACACACAGGTAGAGTCCACAAGGCAGCAGTAGGGGGGCGCGCGGCGGCGAGCTCCTGCAACCACATGCACACAAACCTCGTGCTGATCGGCGCAGCGGCATGCGCGGGGATGCAGCGCGGGGGTCGCGTGGCCCGCACTGCAGGGGTCGTGGTGCTTTGCTGCCGTTGCGGCCACCGCCGGCGGGCGAGCTCCTGGCGAGGTCAGTCAGGGCTCCTCCACCTCGTCTGCCGTGTGCGGTTCCGTTGGCTGCACCGACGCATACGCAGCCGGCTTTAGCGGCGCGTCCGCGCTGGCGTCGCTGAGGGCGCTGTCGCCTCGCGAGGGGGCGACGCTCGCGAGGCAGCTGAGCGCCAGCTGCTCGCACAGCTCGGTGGGTGTGCTGGCCTGGGCTCCGTACAGAAAGACGGCGCCGATGACGAGCACGACGCCGAGCATGAACTGCGCCGTGATCTGAAAGTCGAAGAGCAGGTACGAGCCCACGGCGCCCGAGACGATGGCGAGGCCCTGCGCGAAGGAGCGGAGGATGTTGTCGGCGTACCTGAAGCAGGCGAAGCATGCACGGGGTGGGCGCGCCGGGCGGGGGCCAGCGGGGCCAGCGGGGCCCAGCGGGGCTCGGGGCGTGTGCTAGCGCACTTGATGATGACAGCGACGAGCAGCCCGCCCAGCGCGTTGTTGAGGACCGCGCACCAGGTCCAGAAGCCGAAGCCGTGCAGCGGGCCCTGCCTCGCAATCTCGTCGTAGTCGTTGATCAGGAGGCCGGCGACGGCGATGACGCCTGCTCGGCCACCCGGCCGGTGAGGCGGGAGGGAGGGGAGGGCGCGGGCCGCGGGCCGGCCGCAGGTTGGTAGAGGCGCAGCGACCAGCCCTACCCCTGCCCCCCTCACCCGAGTACATTGCGAGCTGCAGGTTGCGGAGCCACAGCGACGGCTTCGAGTCCGACTTGATCATCTTCTCAAAGTAGACGGAGGCGAACGAGGTGCACACGGCCGCGAGGAGGAAGGCGCCCATCCCCACCACCCGGTTCTTCTCCGCCGCCGCCGCCAGGCTCCTGCCGCCGCCGTGCTTGCCGTGCCCGTGCCCGTGGTGGGCGTGCGCCTCTGGCGCGGGCTGCGGGAAGAGGAGGCCCTGCGCCGCGATGACGCCGAGGACGAGGACGAAAACGGCGCACCTGTGGGCAGAGCGGCGTTCCTCACGCGCCGGCCCGGCGAGAGCGCGCGAGCGGGCGCGCCGCCGCCGCACCACTGGTTGACTGAGATCTTCTTGTTGAGCAGCGTGACCGAGAAGATGGCGGTGAAGACAATCTTGCTCTGGTACATCACCATCCCGAGCGCGGCCTGTGGGCATGCGAGGCGCGCGCTCGGCGCGTCGGGGCCGCGCGCGAGCGCCGGCGGCGCCTCTCGAGGGCACCTCCAAGTTGTCATAGCCGACATAGACGGAGATGTTTGTGACGAGGTAGAGGAGAGCGGGCACGGAGAGCTGGGCCCACTCCAGCGGCCGCTCGCTGAAGTCGCGGCGGATCTTCTGCACCATCTGGCCGAAGCCGCCGCACTCGACGGCGAAGAGCACGACCGAGATGGGCAGCTTGAGCGCGACCTCCTGAAGCAGGACGGCGACTGCAGAGTTGTACGGCTCCATGCGCGTCTTCGCGTAGCGCATCAGCAGCGCGGCGGCGGTGTTCTGCGCCACAAACGTGGCGAGGGCCACCCAGCCGGTGAAGCTGACCATGGCGGCAAAAGTGCCGTGGATGTCCTGTACTGTGGATTGGCTGCACGTGGCGGTGGTGAAGTGAAAGGCGCGCGCGCGGGCGCAGCTTTTTCTTTTCTTTCTTCGCCGATAACGATTGGGGTAGGGGCCCTAACTCGTGATAGGCCACTAGTTTCCCGCAGGAGACTCACGGAGATCCTCTCCTCTCCTACCTCTTCTTCTGCCTCTGCGTCCTTCACGGACTCTCCGTGGACATCTTTTACTTCATCTTTTACGGAAGTTTGAACTTCCGTGCGTGTCGGGCGCTCCCGCCCCCCGCCCGCTCGCTGCTCTGATGAGCGCGGCTTCCGCTGCTC
The DNA here is from genome assembly GCF_000372725.1 of Emiliania huxleyi CCMP1516. Classification (NCBI taxonomy): domain Eukaryota; phylum Haptophyta; order Isochrysidales; family Noelaerhabdaceae; genus Emiliania; species Emiliania huxleyi. The sequence continues at coordinate 20,614 of NW_005201287.1, read as the reverse complement.
TCTCCTGCTCACCTGGCCATGACGCCGCTCCTCGTCCTTGGCCGCGCCAGGCTCTCCTTCCTACTGCGCCAGCCCTTCGGCTGCACCAGTTCTTTCTTCTCCGTGCAGGATCTGTGCGTCTGCGCCATTGTTGCTGTTGCTGGCGACTGTCCTTGGCAGCAGTGCACGATGGGCGATGGCCTCATCTGCTTGCCTGCGATGCTCTGCGGTCGCCTCGGCCCTGCCACAGCGGCCTCGTCCACCTGGAGACCTGAGTCGGTGGCTCCACAGCCCGCTCTGAGGAATGCTGTTGCATCTCAACTCGTGGCGTGCCTCTCTCTTCTCTCCGGCCTCGTGCTGCAGATGTGGCTGAGCTCTGCGCTCAGGTGGCTCTGGGATATCTCCTTTCCAGGCAGCACCCCAGTGCCGCCTCGTGGGCGGCGTGGCGGGCGGCCAGCTGTCACTGCTGCCTTCCCTCTTGAGTGAGCCTCGCCTCGCTCCTCTTCTACTCGAGCCTCGTCTCGTGTGCCTCCTCGTGGGCGGCGTGGTGGGCGGCCAGCTGTCACTGCTGCCTTCCCTCTCGAGTGAGCCTCGCCTCGCTCCTCTTCTACTCGAGTCTCGTCTTGTGTGTCCCTCTCCGCCTTGTCGGCGGCGCGGAGTGGTGGTCGGCTCTTGTTGCCGCCTCCGCCTCTGTCTAGGCTTCTCCCTCGCCTCCTCGACGGCGGCGTGGAGTGACGCTCGGCTCTCGGCTGTCGCCTCCGCCTCTCTCTAGGCTTCTCCCTCTCCGCCTTGTCGGCGGCGCGGAGTGGTGGTCGGCTCTCGGCTGCCGCCGCCTCTCTCTATGCTTTTCCCTCGCCTCCTCGACGGCGGCGTGGAGTGACGGTCGGCTCTCGGCTGTCGCCTCCGCCTCTCTCTAGGTTTCTCCCTCGCCGCCTCGACGGCGGCGAGGAGTGGTGGTCGGCTCTCGGCCGTGCCTCCGCCTCTCTCTAGGCCTCTCCCTCGCCGCCTAGACGGCGGCGCGGAGTGGTGGTCGGCTCTCGGCCGTGCCTCCGCCTCTCTCTAGGTTTCTCCCTCGCCGCCTCGACGGCGGCACGGAGTGGTGGTCGGCTCTCGGCTGCCGCCTCCGCCTCTCCCTAGGCTTCTCCCTCGCCGCCTCGACGGCGGCGCGGAGTGGTAGCCGGCTCCCGGTCGTACCTCCACCTCTCTCTGGGCATCTCCCTCGCCGCCTTGTCGGCGGCGCGGAGCGACGGTCGGCTCTCGGCTGCCGCTTCCGCCTCTCTCTAGGCTTCTCCCTCGCCGCCGCGACGGCGGCGCGGAGTGGTGGCCGGCTCTCGGCTCCTGCCTCCGCCTCTCTCTAGGCTTCTCCCTCGCCGCCTCGACGGCGGTGTGGGGTGGTGCTCTCTCCCTCGCCGCCTTGACGGTGGTGGCTCGATTCCCGGCGGTCTCTGGACGTTCGGCGACCGGCCTCACCCCTCTCGTGATTTGGCTGTCGCCTCTGTGGCTCCATGCCACGGCCAGTTGCCCCTTCTGTGGGGTTCATTGGGCTTTCCGGGCCACCTGCCCTCGCTCCTCCTCCACTGCGCGTTGGGATGTCAGGATACTGCGTAGCCCTTCCTGGTGGAGGCGCGCGCGATTCCGTGACTCTCCTTTTACGCGCCAATGTACCCTCACCGAAGGTGCATAGGAGTGAATCCGAGTGAAACTAGTTCGCCGATAACGATTGGGGTAGGGGCCCTAACTCGTGATAGGCCACTAGTTTCCCGCAGGAGACTCACGGAGATCCTCTCCTCTCCTACCTCTTCTTCTGCCTCTGCGTCCTTCACGGACTCTCCGTGGACATCTTTTACTTCATCTTTTACGGAAGTTTGAACTTCCGTGCGTGTCGGGCGCTCCCGCCCGCTCGCTGCTCTGATGAGCGCGGCTTCCGCTGCTCTCTCCTGCTCACCTGGCCATGACGCCGCTCCTCGTCCTTGGCCGCGCCAGGCTCTCCTTCCTACTGCGCCAGCCCTTCGGCTGCACCAGTTCTTTCTTCTCCCCACCCACCCTATCCTGCCTACTCTCTGGCTTTGGGGTGTGGTTCTCTCTATCTGGTCCGAGGTGCGATCCCTTACGGCGCCGCGGGCGGCTACAGGACGTTGAGGTCCCCTCCGTACCTGTAGCAACCCAAGCCGTTTGAGTCCCAACCCTCCGCCTTCAGTGGCAGGATCCCAGGGGATGTCAGGATACTGCGTAGCCCTTCCTGGTGGAGGCGCGCGCGATTCCGTGACTCTCCTTTTACGCGCCAATGTACCCTCACCGAAGGTGCATAGGAGTGAATCCGAGTGAAACTAGTCGCTCCTTGGCGAGGACAGAATTGACGTTGGCCTGTTCCGGCAACCCAGAGCGAGGGAAACAAACCAGAGGACCAGCACTTTCTTTGCGTTTCCGGAAATGTGAGAACAACATGTAACATGTGCATGTCATAACCCCTGTCTGCACGTCTCGCGCGCGCGTGAACACCAGAACAGGGCTCCAGGCCCCAAATTACGTGTGAGTGTTAGAGTTGTTTGGTATTGCTAAAAATCTCTCTCTGCACATGCAAAAAACAAACAAAGTGTTAGATTTGTTTGGTATTGCTAAAAATCTCTCTCTCTCTGCACATGACACATGCACATGCCATGTGCATGTTGTACATGTGCGTGTGCATGTTTTTTCTCCCACTCTCTCTCCTTCCAACACAAACAAACAACCCCAAATGACGTCTGTGTGTTCTGTTCCGTTCCTGTCAAACAAAAACATCTGATCAAAAAACAAACGCGCAAGGTCGCGCGCGGCAGCGACGACCGCACGGCCTACTCGCCCAAGTTCAAGTACTCGCTCTCTTATGTCCCACCATGCAAAGAGAGCATCTCTCTCTCTAGGTTGTGCGAGGCGTGAACCGCGCCATTCGCTCTCACCTGGCAACCCTGTCTGCACGTCTCGCGCTCGCGCGCGCGTGAACAGGGCGGCTCTCACCTGGCAACCCTGTCTGCACGTCTCCCGCGCGCGTGAACAGGGCCCGAAGGGGATCCCGTTCGCCGTGAAGAGCCAGGAGTTCGCCCTGCTTCACGTCTCAACCTTCCCCTTGGAGCGGAACTTCTTTTTCTCCCTGGCATCGCTGTCACGGTCACTGCTGCTGCTGCTGCTTGCCGGCTTCCTCGCCGGCTTCCTCGCCGCCTTCTTGCCCTCCTTCTTCTTCTTTGCCGCCTTGCGCCCACTGTCACTGCCATCGCTGCTGGCGGCCAGCTCCTTTGCTGCCTTCGCCTTGGACTTTGCCTTCTCAAAAACATCAAAAAACAAACGCGCAAGGTCGCGCGCGGCAGCGACGACCGCACGGCCTACTCGCCCAAGTTCAAGTACTCGCTCTCTTATGTCCCACCATGCAAAGAGAGCATCTCTCTCTCTAGGTTGTGCGAGGCGTGAACCGCGCCATTCGCTCTCACCTGGCAACCCTGTCTGCACGTCTCGCGCTCGCGCGCGCGTGAACAGGGCGGCTCTCACCTGGCAACCCTGTCTGCACGTCTCCCGCGCGCGTGAACAGGGCCCGAAGGGGATCCCGTTCGCCGTGAAGAGCCAGGAGTTCGCCCTGCTTCACGTCTCAACCTTCCCCTTGGAGCGGAACTTCTTTTTCTCCCTGGCATCGCTGTCACGGTCACTGCTGCTGCTGCTGCTTGCCGGCTTCCTCGCCGGCTTCCTCGCCGCCTTCTTGCCCTCCTTCTTCTTCTTTGCCGCCTTGCGCCCACTGTCACTGCCATCGCTGCTGGCGGCCAGCTCCTTTGCTGCCTTCGCCTTGGACTTTGCCTTCTCCGCCTCCGCCTCTGCCTTCGCCGCCTCTGCCTCCGCCTTTGCTGCCGCCGCTTGTGCCGCCCTCGCCTTCGCCGCCGACCTCGCTGCCTCCGCCTCCGCCGCCTTCGCTTCCTGCTCCTTCGTCCAGAGCTTAGGAGCGGCCGTCTTCGGCTTCTTCTCCCTCTACTCTTCCTCTTCCTCGCTGCCATCGCTTCTGCCTGAGTTCTCTCCACATTCACTCCACGCGTCCTCGTCCTCACTGTCGGAGAGCCCTTCACTATCCGACCATCGTGACGCTACACGGACTCCGAGCCTGTGGGGAGACGGCGCTACGCCGCAGCTAGACCCCGAGGTCGTGCCAGGAGCAGACCGTCGCGATTCCAGGCGCCAAGAAGGTCGCGCGGTGCTGACTGCCGCGATTCAGAGTGTGTCTGAGATCCGCCGACCAGGCGGGGCCGGCCGACAAGGTCTGACAGCGTGCACATATCCTTTGGTGCGAGTGCGACATCCGCCGCACACTCACAAGAGCAACAGACCGAGTCGCGTCAGCATAACAAACAGGTCGGCTGCGCGTGATCATCCGCCGGCCGAATTTGGCCGAATTTGTTACGTTTCAGCGCGCTTTCTCTTTTCCCAAGCTAGAAATGTTGCGCGCGAGTGCCTGGGGTTGTCGATGCAGTAAATATTGGCGGTTCAGCCGGTCAGCACGACGAGCAGTTTGGAGCAGAGAAGAATCCTCAAAGTACACGAGAAATCCTCAAGGTCCCGTATCCGGCCTTAAGGGCCCTAAATCTTTTGGTTGTAGATCACCTTAAAAAACTAGTATGTCTTGGAGTGAAAAGTTTTTCGATGAGGTGGGGATCCGTGGTGAGCCGATTCCCAGATTCGAGATTCTCCAGATTCCCCCTCGAAAACCGCCCCTGTTAATTCATTGCGGCCGCGGGTTTGCTCGGATTACTTTTCACTCGAAGACATACTAGTTTTTAGAGAGAGAGAGATTTTTAGCAATACCAAACAACTATTTTGTTCTAGTTTTTTTTCTTGCGTTCCGGTGCCTACAAAAATATCCGACCGTGGAGCTGAACACAGGGTTTGCGGCGGTCACTGTCCACCAGCGGTCACAGTGGGCCGCGGACACCCGTGAATGACCTTAAACTTTTAGGCCCTCCAAATTCGGTCGGGTCGGAGCGTAGGCCGTAGCCTAGCCCGTAGGTAGCGGAGTGGGCCCCGAGTTTGAAAAGGGCGACAGACGCTCTTGCGTCCTAGCCTCCAACAACGCCTCCCCGGCGCAGAGGGGCCCCCGGAGGGATGCTCAACCGCTCCACGCCACGCCGCTTGCGGCGGTCCTATTCCCAGCTCTCCTCAGGCGCGTTATTTTGGGGAGTGGTGAGATAGACGGCTCGGTCGGGCAGAGCGCGCGCCACGCGCTCGGGTCGAGAGCGAGGAGACGCCGCGCGTCCTGCCGCGCCACTCTCCACATGCCTCGACAATGGCGCCTACTGCTGCTTCTGCTCGCCGTGCCGAGTCGGTGCGCGCTGCCGCCGCAGGACGACTCGCCCGATCAGACGCTCTGCAGAGCCGCGCCGGAGCCGGTGGCGGAGCCTCCCTCGCGTCCGCTCCCGCCCCTTGGCGTCGAGCTGCGGCGGCGGCTGCGCTGGTTCCTCACCCACTATCGCCTCACCGCCTTCACCTCTGAGCTGGGCGAGTCGCTGCGCCCGGTCGTGGCGTCGGCATGGGTGAGCGCCTCGTATCTCGTCTCGTGGCTCTACGTGACGCTGGACGTCGTCATCCACGGCTTCGAGGTGCACGATCTCACGCCGTCGGCCCGCGCCGTTCGGCGCGCCGTGCTGCACGCCTCCACCTTCCAGGCGGTGGCGACGATGCTGCTGCCTGCCGCGTTCATCCACTCGGTCGTGCACGCGGCGCAGCACGTGCTCCTCCACGCGAGGCTCGGCTACGCGTCCCCGCCCCACCTCCTCGGCTGGCGGCGCTGGGTGCCGACCGGCTGCGGCATCGCGTGCATACCTCTGGTGCCGGTCCTGTTCGATCACCCCGTTGAGGCGATCGTCGACCGCGCCTTCGGAGGGCCCAGAGGGGCGCCGGCGGCCGAGCCGGCGCCCGCAGGGGCGGCGGCGGGAGGGCCGGCGGCGGGAGGGGCGCCCGAGCAGAGCTCTCCAGCTCCCGGCTAGGCCTGGCTGTTGAACCTGCTGCGAGTCTCTCTGATTCCTTCGCGCCCTCGTATGCGCTGTGGGCGTGTGTGTGTGTGTGTGTGTGTTTAGGCCCCCTCTGCGGTGTGTGGCGCGGAAGGAGTCGGCTGGGAGCGTGTGCGCGGGGCGAGTGTGCGCTTGGGGCCTGGCGCCGGCGGGGCGCGGCAGCGCCTGCCGGGCAGGGCAGCCGGTGCGGTTGCAGCCCGGACTGACTGGCAGTCGGGAGTCAACCGCTTGGCCTTGGGCCGGCGGCGCAACGGAAGTGGCCAGTGCACACCGCACCAGGGCGGCGCTATTGCGGTGGTACTGGTAGTGCCCGTTCTCCCAGCCCTTGTACGTGGTTAGATATGTATGTAGAGAAACGGGAGAGCCCTTGGGGGGGCAAAAAATCTCGTCACACATAGGAATAGGGACAGGGTGAAGACTGAAATGTACGGCCAATCACCATGCGACGACCGTATACGCATGTGACCGGCGGTGCGGCGCGTGTCGGGACACTGCACACGCCGACCGCTGCCAGTACGGGAACGGCGCCAATCTCCTCGAAGCGGAGTCCGGAGAGGGAGCCGTGTCCGGCGTCTACTCCTCGCAACACGAGACCCGCCGGCGTGTTGACCGTACACACCGCAAGTTGCCGCAAAATCGCATGGGTCACAGCCCCACGTCGTCCCAGCACAGCGGCGCCGCCGTGCAAATACTGCACATGCGTGCATCACTCGACCGCCATTCCCTCACGCTCCTGCAAGCCGTTGTCTATGGACCCGCGGCCGGCACCAGCGTTCGCCTCGGCATGATCGTATATCTTCTCCGTTGTCAATGTTTTTGTTCGTCGCCTGAGAGCACGCCGGGAGATCAGCGAAGAAGGCGGTTGGGCCTGCGTCGAGACTCTGTTTCGGCGCGCCTGTGCTTCGGCGTCCTCTGGTGGTCTGCCAGCGCCTGGGCGGAGATGCAGTACTTGCTGCGGCGGCGGGGCGCGGAGCACGTGGTGAGCACCCTGCTGCCACCGCTGGCTCGCGGGAACGGGAAACGGCCAGGCGGCGGCCGCGCGTGGCGCGAGGGCGGGGCGGGTCCGGCGTGCCTGCAAGCTATGCAAAAGTACTGCCCCAGTCCTGGCAGGTCTGGGTCGGGCACGGTTTTTTCGGCGAGCACCTTCTCCGCCACACCGGGCGCCAGCTGTCGCGCGCAGATGTCGTCCCACCGCCCCTTGTTGACGGTGTGCTTGAGGCCGGACTGGCGGTGGTCCTTGTTTGCGTGGCGCCGGCCGCCGCCGCCAACCTTGCGGCCGCCCCTCCCGCCCTTCTTGCCCATCCGGGTGTGCGAGGCTGCGCGGCTGCCGGGGTGGAAGGCGACTCGAGCGTGCAGGCGAACAAGAGTGCGCGAAGAAGGCGCGTCGACGAGCGAGCAGAAGGCCAGAAAAGAAAAAAATCCCGCGAAAAGCGGTGGAGCCGGGAGAAGCTGGCGAAGACGAAGGGCGGCAGCGGAGAAAGCGACACCAACAACGAGGGAAACGACCATACCGGTCGTCGCATAACGCTCGGGAGACGAGCAAGAGAGCGAATCAAGGAAGGTCGGGACCCTGGGAAGACGAGGGGTGAGCCCTCAGCGGGTCTACTCGAGTGTCTGCGCAAGTGAGTGTAGAGCGGTGGTGTGGGGCGTGCAGTGTGGTGTTCATTAGCTCCGAGTAGAGGGGGCGTCCTGCAGTTAAGGGGAAACCCGGTACGCGGGGCTAACCCTCGGAGACCCGTGTTTACTTTACGGCGCCCTTGCCCTGCGAACGCGCACCCCCAGGGCTAGGGCTCTCTTGCCCGCAACCCGATGCCAATCATCCGGCCCGCTGGGTGCGCTTCTTAGCTCCCCGGCCCTGGATGTGCGGTTAATGACTGCACTCCAAGTGCTCCAAGTGCGCAAAGCACTTCCGACAGCACCCCCACACGCACGGCGGAGCCCGAACCCAGGCCCGGAAGTATGGATTCGGTAGTTTTGACCGCGCAAGATAAAGGGTGGCTAAGCCTAAGGGCTCTGCCCGCAAGGCGCCCGCGTCTCAGACGCGCGGCGTCCGATCGGGGATCTAGTCGAGGCTGTTCGGACAAGGGGAGCAGCGGAGGGGTGGCCTGCGGCTCCGGCTGCGCGCCGCCGGCAAAGGCAGTGCCGCGTTCGAGGCGGCTCTCCATCCCCTGTCAATCCCGCCGCCTCCCCTGTCAATCCCCCGCACCACCGCCGCCACCGCCTCGCGCGTTTAGCGGGGGGTCAAAACTTAAAAGCAAAAAGGAGGACAGCCTATAAAGAAAAGAAACGCAAGGGCGAAGGTGCCACCTTATCAACCACAAGCAAAAGGCCCGCGCGTGCTGGGTTCCGGCTCCTACCCAGATAGGGGGTCTGTCCACACTGGCTGGCCCCTACAGTTGTATGCAATAGGTAGGTAGGTAGGTCCGCTTTTGACCGCCCCAGAGGGCCCCGCAATAGGTAGGTAGGTGGTGGTGGTGGGGTGGGGGTGGGGGTGTTGGGGGGGAGGGGTTTAAAAAACCGCTTCGCTCGCGCGGGAGACGGCTAGCCGCGAACGGGCCATGCCAGACGAGTCGCCTGCGGCTGGGACGCCAGCCGAGACGGGTGCGGCGGCGGCGCCCGCGGAGCCTATTCACAGAAGGGCTAAACGGGTATTTTTCGCTTCGCTGCGCGGCCCCGCAATAGGTAGGTAGGTGGGGCACGGAGCCTGGCGGTTGGCGCCCGCAATAGGTAGGTAGGTAGGGCGTTTTTGGCGCGACTCAGTGTGAAGACCGCGCGAGATCTTCAGCGCCGTCATCCCGCCTGTCACACTCAACGGCACCGCTGGCACGCGCGGCAAGAACGGCATCGTGCCGGATGGGCGCCTGCACTGCAAGCTGCGCGAGTCCCGCACGGCGCGCTGCACGGGCACACGAGGCCAGGCGCATCCGTCTGTCCGGTGGCGCGGCACGACAGTGCAGCGCGGGCCCGAGCAGCCGCCGGCGGAGCACCTCCTCGAGGGCAAGACCATCCACCGCGGCGGGCCTCACTACATGAGCGCTCGGGCGCGCGACGATGGCCAGGGCGGCGCTGTCGCCGACAGGGCGAACCTTGTCCAGCGCGACTACGAGGCGCGGGCGGCGGCGCTCGATGCCAAGCCGCACGTGCAGGCATGGAACAACGGCTCGAGGGACGCCGTTTCCTCCGTGCTGCGCTCGTTTGGCACCGTGCGCAGCCTCGTTGTCGGGGCCTACGCGGAGGCGTCGGACGACCTGCACCAGCTGTTCGACTGTGTGGTGGAGTCGGCATCCAAGCAGCACTGGAGGCGGATCGGCGCGCGTAGCGCGAAGGAGGCGCGGTCCTACTTCGCTACGACGCTGCGGCGGGCGTGGGGCGTGCACTTTGCGCGCGAGTTCGCGCGGCACCGCATCCGACGCGTGGTGTTCGTGGGGGCCCCGCGGCGACAGCCGGGCAGGCCTCTCGCGACGGCCGATGGAGACTGGCCAGCGCTGTCGGCGGGCGAGTTTGCGGCGCACGCGCTGCGCGTAGGCGGCGCGTGGGCGGGCGGCCCGCCCGGCCGTCGGTGAGCACCGGACGCGAGGGTCGGTCGGCTCTTAACTAGCTGTATATAGTCGCGATCTGCCGGCGTGCGTATGAGCTCACTAGCTAGAGCTCACACTAGAGGCCGTCATCGCAGTCGCCTTCCTGGGACCCAGCGCTGACTTCTGACTGTCGTTGCTGTCTCTCCCCCTTCTCGACTGTCTGTGCTTGTGCGTCTTGGGCCGGAGTTGTGCGTTTACTGAAGACCCCCTATCTGGGTAGGAGCCGGAACCCTGCGCGGGCCCGGCGAGCACGACCTAGGTAGCGAGCCAGCCTGCTAGTACATGTGTATGGGCCGTCGAGGTGGCGGCGCTGCTCGCCGGCGCGAGCCGTACGCGATTGGCGCCGCGGCGGAGCCGATCCCCGAGATTGAGGAGTATGTGCCGCTCACCGACCCAAAGCACTTCTCGCGCCTCCTCTACGCGAACCCCGTCTCGATCCTCACCACTGCCGACGACGGCCGGCGGCGGCACAACGCGATGGTCGTCTCTTGGCTCACGCCCATCAACAACCACGGCGTCTTCCTGATGTCAATCAACAAGCAGCGCTTCTCCGCGACGCTGCTCCTCCAGCGGCGGTCGTTTTGCCTCTCCGCGGCCATTCACGGCATGGAGTCGGTGCTGCTGGCCATCGGCCGCTGCCACGGCCACTCGATCGACAAGTTCGCCACCCTCGGTCTCGCAAAGGTGCCCTTCGCCGCGGGCATCGCCGACGAGAGCGCTGGAGCCGGCGCGGGCGCGGCGGCCAATGCGTTCTCCGCCCTCGGAAGCAGCAGCGGGAGCGGTGGCAGCGGCAGCGACGGCAACGGCGGTGAGGGCGCGGACGAGGGCGGAGAGGGTGCGCTGCCGCCGCTGCCCGACGTGGGCGTGGGCGGCGCGGCCGCCCTCATGCTGTGCGAGGTGCTCTCAGTCGCCGACTCGGTCGAGTGCGGACCCGGCGACGCGGAGGCTGCGGACTCGTGCCACCACATCGTCACCGCGCGCGTGACGAGCGCGCGCGTCAGCCGCGCGCACTGGAACGGCAGGCAGTTCTGCGCCGCGCGGGGAGGCGCCTCGTTCCTCGAAAGCCGGCCGGCGCTCTCGTTCCTCGGCTCGCAGACTTTTGCGTACGTGTGCGCCGGCCCCGGCGGCGGCGGAGAGGGCCCGGCCGCGGAGGAGGGGGCGGAGCAGATACGACTTGACTCTTGAGAGTAGTTGGGGTACGAACCACCGCTGCGCCGCAGGAAGACATTTATCGCAAAAAGAAAACTTGGGCCTTCTCTTTGTCGAAAGACCCTCCCCCCTCCCTCCTCTTTGTCCTTTCTTTTCCTTTCCTCTGGGCCCCAGAGGAAAGGAAAAGACTGGGGGGAGGCGGGGGCCCCCGGAGGCACCGTGCGCCGCGCCGCAGTGTCGTGCGGAAACGGGGCTCCGGGGCTCTATTAGTCTCTATTAGCACCGACTTCCCGATTAAGCTAGGTTAATCAGAGGGCAGATTTGGAAAGATCTCGAGGAGTACATACAGATAGACCCTCCAATCATCAGAAAACTCCGACCTGATTGGTCGTACTGACCGCCGACAGATCACTCCAGACAGCAGACAGGCCGACGTCTGCACGCGGCCGGCCGGGCGAGAGGCTTGACACGATCCGACCCTGCGACCCTGACGCTGCTGCTCTAGCTATCAGACATGCGCTGCTGACTGCTGCCACAATGTGCGACCGGTGCTGACCCACTTGGCGGCCTTCCCGGTCAGTGGTGAGGCGCAGTTCAGAGCTGTCGATGGCGCGATGCCGCACTGGTCCCACATCGGTGACACGAGACCACCAAGTTTGCCGGTCCAAGAGAGAGGCACCGGCGCTGTCCTGAGAAGGTGCATGGTCCCTCTTGACTGCCCATGCGCGCGAGGCTGTGTAGGCATAGCCTCGAGAGTGCCAGCAGCCAATCCGAGGCAGTTTGTGACGCGCATTGCGTCAGAAGCGTGCACGCGCTGGAAGGACACCTTCCTACTGGCCGTACGATCAGGTCGTCACTGAATGCCGAAGACTAAGGCCGCGAGCTATGCAGGCGGTCAGTTGAGCAGCATGGCACGGTCAGCAGCGCCGAAAGGATGTCGCAAGGCGTGATAGCATGGCCGCAAGTACGCCGAATTCCCATGAACAAGTAAAAAATCGCCCGAAAAAGAAAAAATGCCAAAAAAATCGGCGCCTGCGGCGGGCTGGGGGTCCCCATCCCCCCCAAAAAACACCGTTCGTCTGAGACACAAATAAATAAATAAATAAAAACGGACACCTCTCTACTGTGAGATGGGTAAAAAGGAACAGGTCCCCGCCCTTGCGATCTTTGTGCAGGGTTCTTTGAGAGAGAGAGATTTTTAGCAATACCAAACAACTCTAACACTCACACGTCATTTGGGTTTTGTTTGTTCTTTGTGGGTGTGGTCGGCGACTTTCTAGCCGGGGTCGTCCTCCCGATGGGGGACTAGCACTAGCCGTCTTTCACATGGTCCCTCGGGTCCCTGCGGCTCCTAATCTCTTCGTACATCCTCCTGCTGATCTCCGCAAAGTCCTGCTCCCTCCCTCGTCTCGCCCTGCGCGACTGCTCCGCCTCACCGTCGTCTGCCCTGCGTCGTCTGGCGACGGGTCCTCCATAGTCAGTCGAGGTGGGCGCCCTGCTCGCCGTCCGCGCGGTCCATCGCCGCATCCCCATCCCCGTCTGTGGCAGTGCCGCCTGCGCCCGCGCCGGCCTGCTCTGGGACGGCGCGCCACCGCTCGTCGTCCAGCATGTGCCACCACCGCCGACCCGAGTAGCCGTCGTACTCGATCTCGTGTGCACGATCCGTCCGTCCACGTCCTCCTCCCGCGCCATGACGGTCGCGGGGTACCACCGCTCGCGGTGTCACAGAAGATCTCGAGGCGCGATCCGGTGGGCAGGACAGTGTGGCCGTGGAGCGCCGCCCTGGCATCCTAGGACTATGAGCGGCGGCGCTCACAATCGTACCCAAGATCCAAGGATTGCTAGCAATCGCACAGAGGGCGCTCCCAATCGCTCCAGCCGCGGGCGCTTGTGAGTGAGCGCGCCGGGATGGTCTCCTCACAATCCAAACAGTGATCGCACCGATTGCGAGGGCACCCGCTCGCATTCCTAGAAGTCATAGGACTGTGGGCGGTGTCGCTCGTAATCGGCGAAAGTTCTAGGATTGTCTGCTGTGAGAGCTCCCTGACATTTACCTTTGGTGTGAAAAGCTGGGATCTACCGCGGTTTTGCGCGATCTACGCACGTAGTAGATCGCGCAAGACCGCGGTAGATCCCAGTAGATCGCGATAGAACGGGGAGCTGCAGTCGTTCGCGATCTACTGCAGTCTACTGCAGTCTATTCCAATCTATGGTGTTGCCGCCGCAGGCGTAAACCGCGCAAAATTGGGGTAGATGGGAGTATATCTGGCAATCAGAAGAAATAGAGGTATTCAGCAGTCTACAGGGGTATTCCGCAATCCACAGCAGTCTACAGCAGTCTACAGCAGTCTACTGCAGTCTACTGCAATCTACTGCAGTCTACCGCAGTCTACTGCAGTCTACTGCAGTCTATCCGCCGATTTCTCGTTACTGATGGCCGTGTGTGTGGCAGAGATGTGCGTAGCTCAGAGGGTGTCTGGGGGCGACGAGAACCATCCAAAGTCCACAGCAGGCTGCACCGGCTGCACGAATTCGTTCAGAGGCTGAACCACTGCTCGCCGGCGGTCGCAGGCTCCGCACGTTCAGCTATGCAAAACGGCGGCGGCGGGCTGGCTGGGGCGCCTAGCGGGTTAGCAGAAAGCCCTGGTATACGGTTGACAAGAGATCTACGTCGAGCATTCCCGACGATGCCCGCTCCACCTGAGAGTAGGTCTCAGCGGAAAATGCAGCCCGTCGGCTACGGGGATGCAGCCCGCGATGTCCATGCAGCCTGGCAGACGCGCGCGGCAATGTCATCCGGCACGGCATCCGTTAGTAGCACGCGCCTCTGCCGTATTTTGAAGGCGGCGGCTTGCGTGAACTCATGCTGCATGCCCGCGTCCTTGAGCTCTCCGGCGAGGGCATCCTCAAACTCGGGCACAACGCATACCCTCCCACGGCCGCCCACGCGGCAGAGGACCGTGCACTTAGTAAATCTGGTCTCTCCAGGAAAGAAGACGTTTGTCTGCCCGCGGTGCCACTCTGTCACCACACCTCGACGGGCGAACGCTCGCTCGAGCTCGGCGACGCTCATACACAGATTTGACGGCGGGCAGAAAAGAAGGGAAAAACCCTCGCGGGCAAGGGACTGCAAAAGAAACAATTCGGAGCTTCGTTATTACTCTTTCAACGCGCGTCCCGTTCGTTCGCTCGGCTGGACTGACGTATGGGCTTCAAGAGCAACATCTCGAAGAAGCGCGCCGCCGCCGCCGCCGCCCGCCGAGACCGCCAGTCGGGCTGGTCAGCGACGGAGCCGAGCGTCACCCCTCCTCTCCCGACGTTGCAGGGCAGCGACGGCTCTCAGAGCCATCCCTCCTTGCATCACCAGTCTGCCGCACCACGGCCAAAGTAATGATGGGGTTGGTGATCAATGTGCCGTTTTCGGTGTGGGGCGGTGAGTGGGCCGCGTCCACGGAGCACCTCCCTGGAATGATCGTCAACTACAGGCGCGGCATCTTCACTCTCAAATTTGCCACGTGTCGGCATGGCTCGGCATGTGCACCTCCCAGCGTACGTGGTCCTCATGGCGCCGACCCCTCCTGGGACAGATCGTGCGGCCCTCCGCCTCCTGCCGGCGCCCACTCCTGTCACATGGCGAGAGGAGATATTGACAGGCACCTCGTCCATTTGCACAGCAGAGCGCGCATGGGAGAGGGAGCGGGGAGAGGCGGGATGGGAGCTGCAGCCTCTGTGTGGCCTCCGACTTGTCCGGCGGCAGCAGTGCTGCCGGGGGCGCCCGGGCGGTTCCTCCAGCGGCGCGCGAATGCCGTGGGGCTCGCGCGAGCTCTCTGACGCTCGAGCGGTTCTCCAGTCTACTGCAGTCTACTGCAGTCTACTGCAGTCTACTGCAGTCTACCGCAGTCTACAGCAGCCTCCAGCAATATTCCCGAGTTTTCGCCAATCTATCCCGATTTTGCGCAGTCAACTCCAGTATGGCCAAGAGGACTATATTGGAGTAGACTGCGGTAGATTGCGGTAGACCGGCCATGTGAGGAGCCTGTCCAGTCTTCAGCAGTCTTCAGCAGTCTACCACAGTCTACCGCAGTCTACCACCTTGCAATACCGCGCAATATCGCTATAGATCTGAGTAGGTCGCGATAGATCTGGCCCTTGCGGTCTACCCCAGTCTTCCCCGATCTATTCACACCGTATGGGTAAATGTCAGGGAGCTCTGAGAGAGAGTTCTTTTGTTTAAATTCTAGGATTGCGAGCGCTACTGCTCGCAACCGGAGGCATGTTGCTAGGATTGTGAGCCAAGCTGGTCGCAACCCTAGAGTTTGCTCGGATTGTGAGCGCGCTGGTAGTAGTCGTAGGCGTCACCAGTCACCTTGTGAGCGGAGCTGCTCTTAGTCCTAGAAGACGTAGGATTGCGAGCGTGGGTGCTCACAGTCGCAATCCTTCGACTTCTAGGATTGAGAGCGAGGCTGCTCTCAATCCTAGCGGTCTACAAAAGAAGGTTCACCGTAGGTTGGGCTGTTTGGCGCGATGGCGCCCCGACCCCTTCTGGTGAGGCGAACCCAAAACGTCTGGGCATGCGGGCGGCGCGGCGCGGGCTTGCCCGCTTCAGCGATCACATCTTGCCGTCCCCGTCGGGTGTCGCTCGTGATGGCATTTGCTGTCACTCTCCGGGCTGCGCTCGCGGCCCACGCCGCACCGCTCTCGCTTTCCCATGTGTCGTCGCCGTCGCTGCTTTGCCGTGTGGCGTCGCCACGACTCGAGCAGCCTCTGCCCGCCCACGAGGCTGACGGAGAGGCGCGCCGCCGGCTAGACGTTGAGTTTGCGTCAATCGCTGTGCCGGCGCTGGCTCAGTTTGCTGCCGAGCCCTTGGCTGGCCTCGTGGACACCGCCTACCTCGGCCGTCTCGGTGCGACAGCGCTCGGTGGCGCCGGCATCGCCATCGGGGCGCACTTCGCGACTGCCAAACTCTTCAACGACCCTCTCCTTCGCACATCCATCTCGATTGTGGCGTCCGGCGACGGCGCGGCACGGCTCGGCGGCGAGGACTCACGAGACGCGGCGATCAGCGCGGCGCTCGTCCTCGCCCTCTGCGTCGGGCTGCTGCAGTTGGCCTTCTTTGCGCTCTTCGCGCCGCGGATGGTATCGGCGATGGGAGCCGGCGTCGGCTCTCCGATGCGCCCGACCGCGTTGTCTTACCTCCGTGTGCGCGCTCTCGGCATGCCTGCGGCAACGCTGTGGCTCTGCAGCAACGGCGTCTTCCGCGGATTGGGAGACACGCGCACGCCTCTCATTTGGGCGCTGCTCTTCTCGCTGCTCAATGCGCTCCTCGACCCGCTCTTCATCTTCCCGCTCGGCTTGGGCGCGGCGGGAGCGGCTGCGGGGACGGGCCTCGCCCAGTCCATCGCCCTCGTCGGCCTGCTTCGAGCGCTCTCGCGGCGAACCGGCGTGTCGGTGTCGCCCCTCTCGCTGCTCTCCCTCGCCTCCCTCCGCCGGCTCGCCCCGTCCCTGAGGGCGTACGGCCGCGCCGGCGTGCTCGTCTTTGTTCGGACGGTCGGCAAGGTCTGGGCCTACACGTACTGCACTCGGCTGGCAGCCTCGCTCGGCGCGGTGTCGTCGGCGGCGCACCTGCTCTGCTTCAACCTCGGCGTCGTGCTATCTCAGCTCTGCGAGTCGGTTGCCGTCGCGACGCAGACTCTCCTCGCGCGGGCGCTGGGCAGCCTCGACGCGATGGCGAAGGATGGCGAGGGGGCGGAGGAGGCCAAGCGCGCGGCTCGGCGCGACGCGTGGCACGTGATTGGGCGTGGTGTGCTTGTCGGCGGGGGAGTGGCGGGCGTGCTCACTGCGGTGACGGCTTTCCGGCCTGCCGCCGTTGTGGCGAGCCTGACGACCGACGTGGTGGTACGAGAGACGTGCGCGTCGATCATGGCGCCCGTCCTGCTATGCCAGCTCTTCAAGGGCCTTGCTTTCCCCGCAAATGGCGTCGTGATGGGAGGCCTCGATTGGGGCTTTGCGACGGCGGGGATCTGGCTTGGCTCGGCTCTGTGCGTGGGTCTCGCGCACTTGCGTGCCCCGCCCACGCTGCACTCGATCTGGTGGGGGTTCGCTGCCTTTATGGCTTCGCAGACTGTCCTCAGCGTGGGGAGGGTGCTGAGCAGGACGGGGCCGTGGGGGCGGCTGTACGGCGGGGCGAGGGGCTGGCGAGGGACAGCGGCAGGCAGTGATTCGTAGGTGCGGTGGACACGTGATCTTCGAGAAAAAAGTATTATCCCAACACGGTGGCGCGGAGGGCTTGTTGGTGAGCCAAAATGGTTATCTCCGATCGGGTGCACCCATGGGTGCACCCGAGCCCACGACTAGGTCCAGCCCTGGGTGGCGCAAGATCTGACGTTCTGTGACAATCGTCAGATCCGTGTTTTTCTCGTTGTTTTGTCGCTCGCTCCGCTCGCCACCTCACGCTCCGTAGTCCGGCCACTGGCCAGTACCCCGCGTCTCAGTGAGACGCGTGGTACCATCCAACTCCGGTCGAAGGGCTCGAATGCGCTCAGCCTCAGGAGGAACAAAACCACGCAAATTCTGCACGCCTCGCTGCGCCGCTGGCTTGACTGAATCAGGCAGCAGGCTGCTGCTGCTGCTGCCACAGCAGCAGTCTGCTGCGGCCCTAATACGCAAGTTAATGACTAGCAGCACTGCCGGGGGCATACGAGCCGCCACAGCCGGTGTGCGGCCGTGCACTGCCACCTGCCTGCGGCTACGCACAATGTGCGCTCGCATTGGATGAGCCCTGCTGATGGACCTGCGTCGCCTAGCTGCACGAGAGCAATTCTAGGGTACCCAAACTCCGGGCCGGTGTGCGGGGAGCGAACCTTAACGATCGCCCAGAAGCTTTCTGAGCGAACCAATCGGGCCGGGATCATCAGCATATGTCCCCTGCACAACATCGTGGGCGTTTGAGCGGTATTTGAGGAGCACCGCGACTCTGAAGTTCGGCCGGGTGGTCTGCAGACCCCCCCCCCCGGAGCAGCAGAGGCTCCGTGGGGTTGAAAAGTCGACGCTGGGAGTCGCACTCGTCAAACCGTCGCAACATCACGCGGTCCGCACGTACCGCCCACATCCCCTCCACCACTGAGAAGGCGCAGATCGACCGCCGGGCCGCGTAGTCGTCGTTAAGGAGCGGTTTTTGGAGCCGTACGAAGAGGTCCCTGACAGGCGAACATGCGGTTTTTCGACGACCACACGCGATGTGGTATCTGGTTTTTGCTAAAAACGGGCCGCCTAGTGCAGCATCACTAGTACAACACGAAACCACACTGATAGCTCCACACTAGCCGGTATAGGCGAGCCCCGGCGGCCTCACCGTCGCCGCTCGCGGCGGAGCCGACGGCGGAGCCACGGGCGGGTGCGACCTTTTGGGGGGACATGAGCTCGCCAGGACGTCACCGATGGCTCGGCGCACCTCTTCCCGCCAGCGCGGGGCGGCCTACCTACAGGAGCGAGGGGGAGGAAGACGGAACTGAGCACTAGGTTCGTGACCCCGTCGCCGGCAACGGCTGGGAGAGGGGCGGCAAGCGACGGGCGGGTCCGCGACCTTTTGAGCGCCCATGAGCTCGCCGGGACGTCGTCGATGGCTCGGCGCGCCTCTTCCCGCCTGCGCGGGACGGCCTGCCTACAGGAGGGAGGGGGGGGAGACGGTAGGGTTAGGGTTAGGGTTAGGGTTAGGGCTAGGCTGTCTAGGCGATCAGGCCCCTTAGGCCTCCAGGCTCATCAGGCCCATCAGGCCCGTCAGGAGCTTCTTCCGCCGCAGCAGCAACCTTAACCGCGCGCTGCGCTTAGGCCACACCTCAACCTGCTGCTCACGCAGCTCTTTAGGAATAGGAGCTGCAGCTCTTACCTTAGGATCTGCAGTTCTTAACTTAGGAGCTGCAGCTCTCAAGCGCGCGAAAGGCATTGGAGCCGATATTGTTGCGCGCCGTCTCGACGCTGAATCTCGCCATGAATAGTTGCAGCTCTTATCATTAGGAGCTGCTTAGGAGCTGCTTAGGAGCTGCAGATGCTCTGAGAGAGACAGTAAGCTCTAAAGCTAAGAGCTGCAGCTTCAAAACCGAAGGCAAGTAGCTTCTTCGAGCTTTAAAAATCAAGACCTCGATCTCTGCTTTATATGACTACATCTCGCCATTAGAGTTGCAGATCCTATCATTAGGAGTTGCTTAGGAGCTACAGATCCTCTGACAAAGACAGATAACTCCTAAGTAAGAGCCGCAGCTCCTGTCACGAACCCAGGTAGCTCCTAACGAGCTCCTATACTGTCTAGACAGGCGAGACGCGGCAACGCCGCGGCGAGCTCGTTTAGGAGCGAGGCGCAAGCCGAGTCCGTTTTAGAGCGAGCGCAGCGAGCCGATAGAGAGAGAGGGGGAGGGTTAGTTACGAGCGCAGCGAGCCTGATAGAAAGCCCCGCGCAGCGGCAAAAAGGCCCCGCGCAGCGGCCAAAAAAGCCCGCCGCAGGCGCGGGGGGTCCGGGGGGCAGCCCCCCCCGGCTTGACGCGGAGCAGATCGCCGCACACACAGTGTTGAAGATCGTGCAATAATATGATAGAATGCGGCTTAGGCACGAGAGAACGACCAACAACCACCTCAACCGCGGCATTCGCCGCTCTAGCCTAGGGTAGGAGAAGCTCGCTTGGCTCTAGGGGATGGGCTGTAGAATAGGCTCACTGCTGTTGACCTACTCGTAGACATTAGAGCCAGCTCTAGGGCTCGCAGCTCTTATGATAAGAGCTGACCAATAGGAGCTGCAGCTCTTGACTTAGGAGCTACTTGTCTTTGTCAGCTCCTATCTTATAGGAGCTGACTTAGGAGCTACTTGTCTTTGTCATAGGATCTGCAGCTCTTAAGCGGAAGACTACTGCAGCTCCTGTCTTAGGAGCTGACTTAGGAGCTACTTGTCTTTGTCATAGGATCTGCAGCTCTTAAGCCGAAGACAAGTAGCTCCTATCTGGCTCCTATCTTAGGAACCACAGCTCTTGACTTAGAGCTACTTGTCTTTGCCCCTTTAGAGCTGCAGCTCTTATCACAAGAGCTGGACAAGGTCTAGCTAAGGTTGGATGGTAGAAGAGCTTCAGCTCCTATCTAAGATCTTGTCTTCGCCTTTAGAGCTGCCGCGCCGGTACAGGCTAGGAATGGCCTGAGAAGAGGATTGTCTGTACTCACCTCTACTGCGGCTGCCGCCGCTTAAGAGTAGGCTCGGATTAGGCTAGGATTGGACTTCTCGAGGCCTGCTGGAACCTCTTGTCTCTGCAAACAAGCACTGCTGCCGCAAACTGGCTGCCGCCACCTGGCTGCCGCCGACTAGGATTCGGCCATAGGAACTGCAACTCTCTGACCAATAGGAGCTGCAGCTCTTGACTTAGGAGTTACTTGTCTTTGCCATAGGAGCTGCAGCTCTTGACTTAGGAGCTACTTGTCTTTGCTATAGGAGCCGCAGCTCTTGACTTAGGAGCTACTTGTCTTTGCCATAGGAGCTGCAGCTCCTGACTTAGGAGCTACTTGTCTTTGCCATAGGAGCTGCAGCTCCTGACTTAGGAGCTACTTGTCTTTGCCATAGGAGCTGCAGCTCTTGACTTAGGAGCTACTTGTCTTTGTCATTGGATCTGCAGCTCTTAAGCCGAAGACTAGTAGCTCCTATTAGGAGCTGCAGCTCTTATATATAAGAGTTAGGCTGGAGTTAGGCTGGAGTTAGGCTGGAGTTAGGCTGGAGTTAGGCTGGAGTTAGGGTTAGGGTTAGGGTTAGGGTTAGGGTTAGGGGTAGGGTTAGGGTTAGGGTTAGGGTTAGGGTTAGGGTTAGGGTTAGGGTTAGGGTTAGGGTTAGGGTTAGGGTTAGGGTTAGGCTTTAGGGTTAGG